>NW_010226125.1:46616-194823 GCF_000690775.1 Eurypyga helias
TCTATGAGGAAATGAAAGGAGGACAAGAGAGTATTTTAAGAAATGGAGCATGTGGCTAAAAGTAATCCCAGCAGCCAGATTACTTGGAGTATTCACAACACAGTAATACAGTGTATAACACCTTGTTTTGCTGTTTTAGTTTGTGAACTCACTGACAATGCCACAGCAAAGCAGGGGCAAACAGGGACCTGGACCTGGCCTGGACCTTTGGGACAAAAGAAACCTCTTCTGAGACTTACAGACTGGCTGAGGCTTGAGAGCACTTCTGGAGACTGTCTAGTCCAACCCCCTGCTCATGACAGGGTCATTGCTTAGGGCCATCCAGTGGGGTTTGAGTATCTCCAAGGACGGACTCACCACAACCTCTCTGGGCATCTTGCACCAGTGTTTGACCACCATGACCCTAGAAGGAGTTTTGTTTCCTGTTTAGGTGAAATTCCCTGTATTTCAATTTGTGCCTGTCATCTCCTGTCCTGTCACTGGGCACCACTGAGGAAAGTCTGGCTTCATCTTCTCTGTATCCTTATTGCCAAGATCTCTGGGGACTTGGTGTATGCAGCACAGGATGGCTGGGTGTAGGAGCTCAAGAAATAAGGAAAGGTTAAACTCCTTGGAGAGTAAAGTAGAGGAAGGTGATCACGGAGCTCCCATGCAGGGCATCCTCCAGGATGACACCTGTATGAAACACAGCCTTATCATCTATGATGCTTAATCTGCTAGAAAGGTATAAAAAATGTCATCCTGAAACCGTGAATGCTAAGCTACAGCTGTCCTTCATGCCACAAACCTGCCCACCTTGTGTTTGGAGGCCGAACGTGACGCTGGCCTCTTTCAGCAGATGGATCAGAAAACACTCGTGACACTGAGAATCGTATTATGCTCAGATGTGGCTGCTCTGCACACCCTCTCTCTGATCCTGAGCTTGGGCACTCGGGTTTAATCACAGCTAGCAATGTTTTATCCACCCACTGCTGGCAAGCAGTCACCTTGTGATATTCAGGAACAGGCACAGAACAGTTTGAAAGAGAAAGGAGAATACTCAACTGAAACCCACAGAGAGCGTGGGTAGGCAGGTGGTAATTATATAGGACAAGGATTACACATGCGTGTGTGTCCTGAGGAGCCAACAAATACAGCCTTACAGTTGGATTTTTGGTTTTGAGATCAGAAAGAGAAGTACCTCAAATTGCCTGATTTGAAGGAAATTTCAGCTGAAACAAAACAGTACCTTGCCTTACTGCATCAGGCTACGAAATGATTACATTGTTTTGGTTGCTAATGGCCACGGAACGTGTTGGTAGAACTGTGTGTGGGTTTATGACCTCTTTCCTGCAGACAATGACACCCGCTCACTCCTTCTGTAGTCAAGTTAATCAACTTATGCCTTCTTTATTCAAAAGTCACCAACACTTTCAAGCAGTTAGTGTAAGCCATGCAGGGTTTCTCTGAATAGCACCTCTCTTCTCCAGAGCAGTGTTTCTTCTGAAAGCTAAGCAATTCCAGCCTTTTGACTGTCCCTCCAATATTTGTTCAAATGTGTACAGCCTACACATGTTCAGGAGAACCGCAATAACTCATTTTATGTATCACAACGTGAAATATAGAAGGTTGTCATTTTTTTCTCTGTCCTGTGGCTTTTTCTCTACTTTCTAAGCATTTGCTAAAGGTTCATGAGTTCAATAAAATTTACCAAAAATAGAGATATTCCTCCACCTCAAATACTTACATGGTAGCTGATTAAACATATTTACTGAGAAAGTTAGTGTCTGGAACTTTCAAAAGTTAGTTGCAAAACCTGTTTACCTCAGTACTGAGCTGTCTGGAACCACCGATATCAACAGCAACCACCGGTATCTCTTAACTTCAGAGAGAACAGGAATAGACCCTATGCTGGGCTTCAAATTAGCTGTGACTATGCAGGAAAGAGTCACTGTAGACAGGTCAATGGAAATTGCTCATTATTCCCAGACAGCAGCTAAATGCCCCCCACCTCACTTCATATAAGTAAATAAGTTAACTCCAGTGGAATTTATACAAACAGCACAGAAAATGCTATTCTACCATGTCTAGAATACTGTCTTCAGTGCCGGTCAGTCACAAAAATTAAAACAGAAATAGGGGAGGAGTGGAGTTGTGACAAAACCAGTTACAGGAACAGACAGACTACCAGAAGAAAAGCTGAAAATCCCTAGGACTGTTCAGTTTGGACAGAAGACAAAGAGGGAGGCTCACTACCAATGAGGTCTCTAATAAGCAGAACAGAGAAAGCAAAAGAAGAGGATAATCAAAGCAGCTAAAAATTTTTAAAAATAATATATATACATATATGTATATACCAGTAAGTAGTATTTACTAGTAAAACAAAATACTATTTTGATTTTTATGCAATCGATGCATCCTTACTACGTGTAGCATGGCCACACTGCTGTGCCATAAGGCAGGATTTGCCACGTGTGCCTGCGGAAGCAGTGCTATAGTCCCAGGATAAGTCCCAGGGTCCATGGGGGCTAGACACTCCTCGCCCAAGGGCAGGGGCAGCCCAGGAGACCCCCAGGTCTTGCTAGTCAGCCGGGGGCAGCTGGGCAGTGAGATGGGTCAGCTACCCTGTACTGAGGGGCAAAACTGGAAACTCCAGGCTTCAAAGGCTCAAGCCCTTAACAGAGTCATGGAATTTCATCAGAGATTTGGAGTGTAGGAGGAAAAAGCTAGTGGATCAAAAAGATTTTTTGTTTCACACCCACTCTGTATTCCCCAAGCTTGGGTGTAAACAAGTACACTCAGTGAAAGCAAAATTGCAGGTGCAGGGAATATACTCCCCCTCACAACTTACAGGCACTTTCCTGCATGCTCTGAAAATACCTGCGGGTAGTGCGCTGATAAATGCTTGATTTCTGGTCTTGTATTTGCCACACAGGTATGACAAGAGGAATTGAATGGATTCCAATAAATGGAGATTATTTGAAATATTTTATAAATTTGTATGAAGACTCTGAACTTCCTAACTCTGCAATACCCCACAGGAAGCATCTTCTTTGTACACTTATACCAACACTCTCTCGTTGTCCATTTTGTTTAATGTAGAAAAGTACTGCTGAAATAAAAAAGAGCACAGCACCTAGCAATGAATGCGTATATATTCAGGAATGATTTTGACCTGAGAATGGGGAACAGTGTAATCGAAGTTTGAGATGAAGTAAAATAAATACTTTTGAGAAAAAAAAAAATCATTGTTTGCAATTAATTTGGTTTCTTTCCTTCTGAAAAAAATCAATATGGACAAAAGGGTTTTGTAATGATTTGACAAAATGAAGGATAAATGAGGAATGTAATGTCTAATTTCCTGTTGTGTACTCTACTCCTGGCTATAGAACAGGAATCATGTACCATATGTAATAAAGGAAATTAAAATATTAAAAGGGATGGTCTTTCTGGTGAGTTTAGCTAAATTCTTCTTTTGTTGTAGAGCCAAAGTATTTCTTTTTCTTGAGAACCTAAAAAGCATTGACATTCTGATATTTATGCATCACCTTTACTTTACACAATGGAAGTACAAGATGTGAGCTAGCTGACAGAAAACCTGCAACCTTTATTCAAATAAACAGGTCATCCAGCCTGGATGGAACATGTTCCTGAATATAAGTTGAAGGATCACCATCTTCAAAAGCCCAAATAATAAAGGGGACACTGAAATGCTGATGCTGAGCAAAAATCATGTATGATCACAGCAACTCTTGATTGATTGACACTTGTTTTATACGGACTGTACATAAATGAATACTGTTCGATGCATATTCTATTTTTGGAAATGGGATCTTATTGTTAGAGAAATTTAATGCACTGTGCTTCCTTGGTCTCTCTTGTGTTATTTACCGTGAAGGGATGAGAGAAGCTGTTTTGTAATAATATTCTTCTACCGTTGATTGAAACTATTCTATATGCTCTGAAACTCTCTGCCAGTGTCTTGTTTATTCAATTAAAATGAAGAGAATTATTCTAGTTAGAAAACAGATTTCAAGTTGAATATTACCAACAATGACATCTGTTCAATTTTTTGTTTGCTCCATCAGACAACAAAAAAGCTAACTGGCAACATTTTTGTATTTTAACTTATTACATTCATTTTCATTGCTTTGTACAGGAAATTAGAAAGGAGCTCTACTTGCTGCAACTCAGTTAAAAGGACATTCTTGTATTTTTTTACTTTCAATATGCAATACCAACATTGCTCACTATCCTGCTTCATCTTTATATGCTCATGGCTGATTCCCCTTAATGCATTCCTTAGAGGCAAACATCCCCAAAAGACAGGTTGAAATGCAAGTGTCAAGAGACAGAATGCATCAGGAGCACCTTTCATTTACATACCGATAAGATTAACATGTCTATTCAATTGAAAATGAACAATTTTCCCCAACACTGCATTATCGGTCCCTGATATTAGATTGCATTGTTCCTGCCAGTATGGAAGTGATAAAAAGAGGAGAAAACACATAAACCCTTGAGCCAAAAACATGTTGAAGGTGAGATGAGTCAGGGCCTCAGCTTTTATTACTCTTCACTCACTTTAGGAACGCTCATTTCAGAGGACTGTGGAAAGGTAAAGCCATATTTTTCTCCTCCTTTCACAGTTAGGAATCTTCATAGTGGAAATTCCAAGGGATGAGGAGAGCTGGGACCACATCCCAGTTATCACATCTGAATGTGTAAGTGAAAGAAAAAAACCCATCCCTGACACAGAAGCGTGCTTCTTTTGCCAGGTTTCCACTCCTTGCTCCCAGATGGAAGGGTACCACCAGTGGCCACTGAAACATTTTAATGGTGGGGAGGAGCAAGGCAGAGGAAAAGAATTTTTTTTTTTTTTCTCAGCTTCATTTTTATTTTAAATGAAATTTCAAAATATACATGATTTTAAAACATCTTGAGGCTGACAGCTGTGGGGCGTGGGGATCAGCGAGGACCCCGAGTTAGGTGTTAGCGCTACAAAGAATCTTTATTAAAGAATAAAATTAACAACCAATTACAAGGAAAAAAAAGGAGGCTGTGAAGGCTGTCTGTGTGTCAGCAAACTATTAACTGCTCTGAATCATCACGTGTGAGTGATGTTACTCTTCCTCTAAGTCTTACGAGAGGGTCTGACTGTAGGCCGGATGCAGACCAATGAAAGGTGCCCCAAATAACTCTGCAGGCTATTACTTCTGGCATGGAACATTTTGACCCTCCTCCCCCCCAGTGTTAGATTTTGGCATAAATTTAGGGAAAGATTGAGGTTTTACAATGAAGGATGAACACAGAAATACATAATAACAGGTCATGCTAAAATCATGCCTGCCTTTGTGTGTATGAGCCAAACCCACTAACAACT
The DNA here is from genome assembly GCF_000690775.1 of Eurypyga helias. Classification (NCBI taxonomy): domain Eukaryota; kingdom Metazoa; phylum Chordata; class Aves; order Eurypygiformes; family Eurypygidae; genus Eurypyga; species Eurypyga helias. The sequence continues at coordinate 51,979 of NW_010226125.1, forward strand.
ATATATTAACACCTCACTAATGAGGTGATACATGACCACCCCTAGGCAGTGAAGCCAGAGGAATGGTTGCAGCAGAATAGTTATCTGTAACTGAACCAGAGGCAAACTCCCCTCCAGCCCACAACCCCTAACCTGCTGAATGAGGAACCCATGAAATAAAGCAAAATAGCTGGATTTCAATGTCATCCCTATGCTCTGGTCTCCATACGGTGCTGGTGTCGTGGTATATCAAAGGGACAGTATTGCCCTGGTGTCAATAAGCTCTGTGCATGTAAGGAGGGGGAAGACTTTCCTTTATTAACTATCCACTCAGTGCTCTACACTGTAGTATTTTTCTTTTTCTGACCCAAAGCTGGGAGACTAATTTAATCTCACTGAACATATTTTTTCTGAGAAACTGCTCAACAACGCAGTGGAGGCATGTTCTGTTAGAAACCCAGAAATAGTTATGGTGCGGTGCTGGTAGCAAGAGGGTTTAGTCTAATGAGACACCAAGAGAGACTTTTGATCGCCAGCCACTGAACAAGAAACACGCCCTGATGGTTTCTCTGATCACCGGCACAGAAAAACCCAAACACGTTCAACTTCGAGGCAAAGATAAAGGTAGATGTAAAATAATAATTACTCTGACCTGTAAACTTCTGGTGACTTTGAATGCATTTTAATCGATTACTCTGGTTTAATCACTTTAAATTAAAAGAATTATAATGCTTCTGCATTTCTAAGACAAATAGTGTTACCTTAAAACTCTGGAGGCTTGGCTTTATTCATAACTTTAATGGAAATAAACTGGCAGTTTTGCATTTTCTATGATGGTGTAAAGTATTATTTTTAGTAGCAAAAGCGAGGTCCCACTGTACGTTACTGTACCAGAAAAACACCTGTAGTTACATGCAACTGTGTTTAGGGACATGAAATCCCAGAGTCAAAGGCTTGAAACGCAGTTCATTGAGTTCAGTGGCATCTTACCAGCACTGTGCTCAGTGCAGTCACAAGGGCGGTGAAGATGGCCCTTTTATTTATCTCTTGTTCCATGCAGTCTGTAAATTATTTATGGAAAGATGCAATAAAAATCTGTCACTTTGGCCAATTTTGTATTATGAAAAATTGATGTTGAGAGAAGAGAAACAGAGAAGGCTGTCCAAGGCAAATAGCTGTATTTTTCTTGGTATCAGCTTTAGGGCCAAAATATTGAAACAATTTTCTTTCGTCCTTGTGGCTAAGTCCTGGTTTCTCTAATGTGTGCATATTTAATTTGAATGAGTTTTGGCTTTATAAGTTAAGCAGATTTAGTAATGCGTTTGGCAAAAAAAATCCTAGTTTTGGTATATGAGCTGCCTAATATTACTGGTGCATGAATAATTACAAAGGAAACTACTCCTAAAGCTAGTTTTTCAGCCCTCAAAAAGTACTGCAGCTTCGCTCCTTACTTATTCTTCACGATAAAACAATTTTCTAGAGACAAAAAACTAAGGGTTGGATATAAGATCAGTCAAACTTGGTAAAATCCAGTTTCCCTGTGTCTTTGGAAGCAGTCTAAAACCATTTATAAAATAAACACATCTGTTCATATGTTATACTCACTTCCCACTACATTACTTTGCAGTAACTCTGGGGTGGATTTTTTTCAGAGATATCCTACAGAAGAGCAATGCAATAGTGAAGTGACAGTGTTCTGGCCCTGACACCAACTCAGGGTTTCATACCCACTGGTGGCTGGTAAATCTTGTCTGGTAACTAATTAAATTTGATTTTGTCTGGATGTTGTACTGTGAAAAGTGACCTAATCCTTTGCTGTATTTTTAGTGAAACGAATTAGATTTGTCTTTCTTACAGATGTTGCATTTTTAGTAAATGTTTTTTATGTGTACTGCAATAGTTTCTATTGAGAGCATTCTTCATCTAATACAGTGGTTCATCTAATCACCTTTCCTAGCTGATTATTTGCAGGGTCAGAATGAGTATTAACAGATCTCCCTTCTATCATGAGACTGATAATCCAAGCTGTGACCTGAGCAGAAATGCCAAAGTCAACATGCAGCTGAACTGGACATTGTAATGATGCAGCACACACTATTTTCTGTCCTTTCTTAGCACATAGGTGTTGACCATGCCGGACAGGTTTGGACACAAGGGGCAGGATTCACATACCTGCTTTGACACAAGGAGGATCCATATAAGTAGATGGATTCATTAAGTGCAGGGAGACAACACACGTGGGATGGGCTCATAGAGACTGAGATGGGGAAAGTGGGGGTGAGAGGCAGTAGAGGAGATAGGTGTAGGTTTCAGCTTGGAGAAACAAGTCAGGGAGTGAGGACGATTTCAGAGCTACCGAGATCCCTGCTGCCAGACCACTTCTTTCCTCCTGCTCACATTTTCTAACAGGTAGCTCAGCAGGGACGCTGGAGCAGGTCCAGCAAGCTGGAGAAAGATATGTGCTGGGCTGACACACAACAGATGAATGCTTCGAGGACTTGAGGAGCAATCTCAAGGCCCTTTGCATCCTTACTGAGATCCAGAAAACCACCTTGCTCCTTCCTCCCCAGCAAAGAGTCCTGGTGTGTGCTGATGTGCTGATTTGGAGATGCAGGGTGAGCGATGGAAGAAGCGGGGCGGGGGTTGAATAATTAGGGCTGTAATTCTCAGTGTTGCTGGTTGCTGTCATAGTTGCTGTCAAGGCTGGCCTTGGCCTGGTGGTCATGTCTAGAATTAGGAGGGTCAGGAGAATATAAAAATTTGTGCTTTCCTACAGAAACTTGGAAAGGAGCACAAATTCTTGATTTTCTTATTGCACAGTCAAGTAGCGAATGCGCACATGCAAAAAAATCAAATAAAGAACTCTGCCTTGTGAAACATAGTGTCCTCCTCCTCCCTCTTTTCATGACAGCCACGTGTCACCGGAGCTGGGGTATGGTTTACCAGCCCTCCGGCTTTCACGATGTTCTCGGCGCTTCTCGCATACTTCCTGCATGCACATCCGTGCGCTCATCCTCCGTTTTTATTGCTGAAGGTTAGTGAGGATAAATAAAAGCCACCAACACCACTTTCTATGGACAGTTTAGATCTCTCAGATAATCTCCCATGAGGTCACCCACCTCTTCTAAATGTCATTGCACGCATGTGATCTGAAAGCCTTCACAGGCTGTCCTCACGCCTGAATGACATCCCAGTGACTCAGGCACTAATGCCTCCGAATGAGGCTGTCTTAATTCCCTGCTTTGACTGTTTCTCCAATAAACTGCCACTGACCATCCTCGCACTAAGAGCTATCAAGCGGGGCAGTGCAACGGGGGACAGCTTTGCAGAGATCAGGAAAATGACACTGGGTGGCACCACATGGTTGAGAAAATTCAGTCAACATCAAGTTTGTATAGATGTGACCCAAATGGGACATCTGGACTCCTCCCTATCCCTTGAGGGGAGAAGAACGTGCTCTGCCTATGCTGTGTGTTGGTCAAGAAGAGTGAAAGCCACTAGTGCTGCAGTGATGTTGCTGACCTAAACCCACAGGCTGGGTCATCTGACGGTGTAAGATGGCACCAAACCACTCACATTGCTGAAGCTGTGCTGGTTTGCACCAGCGGTAGCTTTGCTGCAGCCTCGGAGAATCAGGGGGAGGGAGTCACTTGGAAGAGCATAGGTTGCAAGAGAGGAGAAAAGACAAACCTCACCTTTTGCCCTGTGTGAGGGCGGACTTAATTTCCTGGGTTGGTAGCTCATGTGCTTACCATGGTGCTTACCCGGAAAAGGGCCTCAGTAGATCATGGGCTCCAAAGGACCCCAGGGAAGAGCATCATTCAGAAAGGCGTCAGGTGGGAATGCAGCCTCCCAAATCCCATCCCACTGGGCTGGCAGCAGGCCAGGGTGGGAGGGAGGGAGGATAGGGGATGTCTCCTTCCCTCCCTTCCCTCCAGCAAGATCCAGGCTCTGCCAGCCTGGTCTCTCCCATAGTCGCCTCCATCCAGCCTGGTTGGTTGAGGCTTCCTGCCCTGCTGTCCTGAAGGGATATCTTCACATCTGTGGGGAAGCAGCCTGGGTGCCCAGGGTTTCTAGTCCTTCCCCACAAAGCAAGGACTGTCTCAGTCTTCTGAGAATTTCTTTAGTTTGGCTGTGTTTTCCATGGCAAAGTCACTTTGGCCTGCTTGAGCAGCAGGCGAACCAGCATGCTGGGGAAGTGATTTTGCATTGCAGGATGACATGGTTATTTCAGGAAACGCGTGTGTATGGAGACATTCCTCCAGATTTTGGCTCCTCGTGTCCCAGCATTCACACTGGTGTTGCATTCCCCCGCAAATCTTTACTAAGAGCAGCTTCCAGTTCTTCAAGGGGGTCTCTTTCCTGCACCAGTGTCGACTTGGTATGGACAGGATGAATCAGATAGAAGAACATGGCTCTTGTTAGATTCTTGCTTATTGATTTTTCTGTCTCACTGGTATTTTACACACCTTGAGCCTTCTCTTCAGGGGAAAACAATCAGAAGAAAGAGACATTCAGAAATGCAAATTCCTAATATCCAGAACAAGAACTATTTCTACTCTAACAGTTTAATCTAAGATAGAAAGCTATCTACTTTAATTACCTTTATCTGAGGCAGGGGAAAAAAAAGAGGAAAAACTCTGACACCAGTGGTGGTAGAGTTCGTTTCTGTACTACTCCAGTCTGTTGTCAAAAATGTGCTCTTTACGTATTGATCTGAGCAGAAATGCTCAAGTCGTGACATCCCTGGGGAGCAGCTTTCTAAATAGCAGTGATGTTGAGCAATGACCTTCCAATGGCTCTTCCTGTGAAGAGAGGCAGGGCTTTCAGGCAGACACTTTGCATGCCCTTTGCCCTGTACATTTTCAGCTTACTGACATGCTCAGTAAATTTTCCAAACACAGTGATTATGGTGTCGCCGAAACATCACACGCCAACATGCATCCCAAGCTTTTTCCTATTCAAGGCTTTTGTTTTTCAGCAAAGCATCTCTATTTAGAAAATCACTTGCGTGAATCACCAAGGCCTGATAAGGCACACGCTTCATAGTTCAGAGGGCTTTGTGACTGAAGGATTATTATGAGCAGAAGATCCTAGTTTAAAGCCATCAGAGGGATTCAAAAGACCATCTAATACATTTCCTTGCCTCCAGTCCCAAGCAGCTATACTTGCCTAATTCCAGGCAGGTTTGTAGGGAATATATTCTTTACAGTACACTTTAAAGATCCATCTATGATGACAACCCTACAATCTCATGAGGCATCTATCCTGACATTTTGCCATCTTTACTGTTGGCAAGTGTTTCCTGATTTAAAGCTGATATTGGCCTGCATAAATGTTACATATATGTGTGATATTACATGTGATGCCTGTGCAGGAAATGTATAACACAGAGTAGAGCAATCAAATTAGAAAATTTTGTCAATCCTATCAATTTCCATCCTAGAGGTGAGAAAGCAAACCTTACGTTTCCCAAGGCATAATTAACCTGCATGCAAAGGACTCTTAAGTGGGTGCCTTGGTTGTTTGTGATTCTTCTAAGTCAGATGGTAAAAACGATGAGTCTAAAAAGTGAGCTGGTTCTTGCTGAACCCAAGCAAGAATATTCCAGTCAGAAGAGGAACTAGTATCTCCCAGTTATGTGAAGCTTCACCTTCTCCAATGCCAAAACAACAGGCCAAAACAACAACAATAAAGTCAGAAAAGGAAGAGGAGCATCCACTAGAAGTTTAAAAGTCAAACCCCAAAACACTGCATCAGGCAGAGGGTGTAGGTCAGCACAGTTTATTGCTTTCACAGGCAAGTAGCTCAGATGAGTATGCAGGTGACTGGTGTCTTTAGAAATTATGTAATTCAAATGAAAAGAGTCAGGAGGAAAAGAGTCAGGGCACAAAATTTGATAATAGCTTGATTTGATAGCTTCCCCAGCAATTCTGGTTGGATTTTTGGTCACGATGAAATGAAAGGTAGGTATAAGAAATAGCTGCCAGACAGCATTTCTTGTCTGTATAGTCTTAGGCAGTTGAAATGAGGCTATTAGCTGGGATGAGTTGATGCTTTTCTGTAGTTACAGGTTACTAAATATAGTTGTGTAGTGGACATAAAAAGACTATAATAGTTTTGGATAACCTGGACTTTTTTTTTTCTTTTTTCTTAATCCAAACTTTCACCACTAGTTACAATCCCTTTTCTCTCTCCTCCATCCAGATTTGTTATGTGAGAAAGTAATTCTAACTTCCCAGCAGAGCATTAACATCCAACACATCAACCCCATCCAAAAGGACAAGCAGAATGAAGGCAACCATTTCCATCACTGAACACATAAGCTTTTAAAAATAACGTGCTGAAATGGGCCAAGGGGAGAAGAACTTAATTCCTCTGTCCTTACACATAAGTCCCATAGTGATGCCTGCTTTTATGGCAGTGCAGGCTTGCCCAGGAAGCCAACATTAAATAGTTTAAGGTTGAATAGCTTGGCTCCCCTTGGAGCTAGCATCTGTGACCTTTAGAAGACTGTGCAAACCAGAAGCTGGTAAATATTTGTTTCTAAGAGAAACCCAAACAATTAAGAGCAGCAAGATTTATTGACAGCAGTGACTTGCAGCAGTAGCCTCACGGGAGGGCAGATGCCAGCAATTTCTGCGTGTTTCTAAAGTGCCCTTCGCACACTACACTGCCCTGAACCAAATTGTACAATCTGGTGTCACCTTGATAACAGAATCACAGCATTTCAGTAAGTAGGAAGGACATTGTCATGTGGGGCAATGGCCATCAGGATTGTTTAGCTGCCTGAAGGGACCCTGCCCTCTAACTGCTCTTTCTGCCTTTGAAAATGCTCTCACTTTTGTTCCTGATGCCTTAGAGATGCCTATTTATTCTCTCTGTTCGTCTTTGTAGTTGAGAATTTCAGTGTATGGGAAACCACAAATGGATTACAGGAAATTAAGTTCTCTGTGGTACCTCTTTTCTGGTGGTTGCGTAAATGTGTTGCAGTCCTGGAGGCTAAAGAAATGTGATATTTTCTCCAGTCACTCTTTTCTGAAAATATGAGGAAGAGCAAGAGAAGGCCCTACCCACCTAGCTAAAAAGAAAAAAAAAAAAAAAAGGCCCTTTAATAATTTAATAAAAACATTTTCAGAGGGTGAGGCAGTAGGAAGCAATCCTGCCAGCCTATCTGCTTCTGAAGTACCCCAAGTGAAACCAGCAGTAGCGACAGCAAGGGTAGCCACACAAGGCTGGTGGCTGAAGACTCTGTCCCTTAAGCATCAGTGAAGGCTGCAGCATGGGAGTGTCTGAGAAGAGATTATTGCTGCCCTCCCCCAGCCATGCGCGCTAGGCCCTGCTCACCCCATACGGACTGCTGATGGAAAATGTCTACGCTTCAAGAGTTAACACATTAAAACTAACGTGCTGTACGTAGAAACTCATCAGGGTCCCTTCTATAGCAGATCAGGGGCTCAATTGTAAAGGGTCTGGTCTTTAATGAAACCTTTATTCCAAGAGGACCAGTGGGAGCTGAATATACCCTGCATATCAGCCAGCAAAGCTGGTATATTAGGCTGAAAAATTAAACCGAGGCAGATACTTTGGCCCCCCAAACTTCTCTGTGCTAAGAACGTTGCATTTCTGCTTGTACCAGAGTTGATGGCTTCAAAGGAATCAAAACCAGCCCTGTTTCCATACAACTCTGTAAACTTTTAAGTCGAAAATACTAATTTGATCATAAATCTCACTTGAAGAAGATTGAAAAATATAACCCCCTGCAGAAATCTCTCAGACTTTAAGAGTTGATTTGTTTAGTCAAAGGCAAATAAACCTGCTTGGGGAAAAATGGACAGGTGATTTGTATGGTGATTGCTTTTGTTTTCTTTTTATTATTTTTACTTACAACCTCCTAATCATAGTCAGGGGTGTTAGAAATATCAGGGTGTGCAGTTTGTTTGCATAGATTGCTCGTTATGGGGTGGGTGTCAAAAGTGAGTGGATATGGCTGTTTCAAAGCATCTCCTGAACTTGAGTATTTTCTTCTCAAGGGAGTGTAATCATCCAAACCTGGAAATGATGTTAGAGTGCTATGTTGGGAAGTATGGGAGAATATACTTAGTGCAATCTATTTTTTTAAAAGCTTTGGCTTAGTTACTGTGATGGAAGTGTTATACTAGCAGAGCACAGTAGCTCCCTGTATAGTGAGGGGCTGGAAGTCTGCCTCAGGGCCAGTTTGTGAAGCTAATATATTAATTTTCACTTTTTTTTTTTTTTCCCCAGGGCCGTAGGCAAATACGTATGTTACTGTGAGCTAAATGAAGGTGTAGGCTGACAAAATTATCTACTCCTCTACATATATAAACCTACTTACTTTTTAAAATCAGGTTTCCTGTGACTAGATTTTTCATTTCCATAGTGCAAATTAAGGAAAATTTCTTTGCGGTAACTTGCTTGTAGGACCACAGTTCAGGGAAGATGAAGACTGGAAGAAGCCGAAAGCAGGAAAGCCATGTTTGTACATTGTCAAGATGGTCAACATTGGCCTAAACTACTGTACTGCTGTCATTGCATGACCTCCAGAAAGTACAAGTAATGTCATTACTTGTAATTTTAATTTGAGGCATGTACAATTATTTTTGTTCTCCTCTCCCTTTCAACAGTAGGGTATCAAATTTACACCATTGTATGGCAGCTCCATTTAACCACATTTCTCATTTAACTCCAGCTCTTGTTAGCATCCTCTGCTTTGACGTGACCACTGTCAGGATCAGAGAAGGTTCGTGGGCATCATTGCTGCCTCGTCAAAGGGAGGAGGAGGATACAGCTGGACTGGTTTTGTGTGTGTGAGGAGTCTGGATTTTCTGGAAGGAGCATGGCATCCTGCAAAACTCTCACCCCAGAAGACCCACTGTCTCTTCACTGCAGGAGAAGTTTTGCCAGTCCACCTGAGAGGGCATCTCTGGCTGACCCACGCCCTTCAGGAGGGTGAGTGCTTACCCAGGTGCCTTGCTTGGCACCTCAGCAAGGGTGGAGAGGCCCATCCAGGGCTGCTGACCTCTAATGTCAGACAAATCCCAGGGTTCTGCTGAGAGACAGCTGGTGCCTTTGAGAGATGGGCCACCTGCGAGACCAACGGACAAGTAAGACTTTGCAGTGTTGGAAAGGTGACTTGCTCTTAGGCATTCAAAACTTTATGTTTCCCCCCAAAGAGTTTCACAGGTTTCAGGTCCATCTGCCCTATAATTTTCTGTTTACCTGTCTACAGTTTCATTTCCTTGGTGTAACAGAAGAGCTGACATATTGCAACGATGACTTTTCCACTTCAGGCAAAATCCAAAGGTCCCCTGAAAACTCTATCAAGAAGATGCTGCACTGTTACCCCAGGGGCATTCTGCTGGGGCTCAGACCATAGGCTGTCTCTGTTCACTCCTTTCAAGAGTCACATATGTCAATCCTTAACCCAGGCAGATGAGACCAAAATGAACTTGCTGAAATATTAGTCAATATTTCCAGAGCCTCTTGATCTGGTTTACGTAGACTGTGTGTTTTTTCAAGGCAGGCAAACCCTTGCACTTTCATGATGAAGTCAATATTTGCATTGCTGGCACAAGAACTCTGAAGTAAAAATTAATAAAACTGAGCTCACAGTACATTAGTTCTTGGAGAGTGCCTTGGGGGTGAAGCGTTTGCTTCACCACTATCCACAGCTCATATGCTTGCTCAGTACGTGTCCAGTCCCTACCAAGGAAAGAGGGGAGACAATTGAAGCCATGGCCTGCGGAAGAAAACTTGACATATGCAGTGAGTTCCTGTCACTACTCTAGAAATTTCTTCCAGGAGTGGAATTTAGAGGCTGTGTCTCATGCGGAGGGAGATGTCTCTCTCCCTGATCGATGAGCAGGGCCACCAGTACCTTTACGGACTAGCCCTGGGCTCAGCCTGACAAACGGTTGGTGAGGCTTGCTAGTCATGCACCATTCAGTAACTCAAAATGATTAGGAAGGTTAATAAAACACATCCCATCAATGCCTTTGCCACACTCCAGGATGAATTTATTCAGCTGGAAGTCATTAAGAAAAAAAACCCTCTACAAGCCTGGTTGTTTGCCATCCGTTAGCACATGCGATCTATTCCAGCTGCACTGCACCCGCTGCGAGGGCTCGGGTGCTCTCCCTCAGCTGTCGCTCCCACTCTCAAATCTGAGCATTTGTGAGCAAACGAAATAGGATTAGGAGGCACAGGTACAACCCCTGCAGTCCCGAGGGTAAGCCTGAGAGCTGCAGAACAAGGAAGGACCGAGTCTGAGTCACTAGGTAACATGCTGCTGCTGCTAACAGTGATGATGATGATGATGATGACATAGTGTGCAGATTCTAGGAACACTTTTAGTGATCAATTAAGTGTAGACATCAGGCTCTCATTATCTCATAGAGTAACAGCACTATCAGCAGCTGATTACACCATGACCTTTACTTTGCTAAGCAACAGTCTATGTCTTAGAGAGCATTTGCTTGAATGTGAATTAAGGAATGGAAGAGGAGGGAAGAGCTGAATCCTAACCAGGTTATGCGGAAAGCACCTTGGTTTCAGAGACCTCTGCAGTCTGTCATCTATACATGCCACGCAGTACACCATCTATACGGTGTCCTAATGGAGGAAAATGTCATTTGTGTATTCTCTGGCGTTCCAGAGCGCTGGTTGTTCCTTACATTTCCCTATTAAAAAAATCCTAGTTCCAATTACAAGTAAATGCATTAAGAGACCACTGCAATGTGGAGAGCCAGTCCCCATTTCTTTGTCATTTTCTTAGACCTGAGGTGTGGATCCCAGTTATACTGGTTTTGTACTGGATACATGTATCTCTCAGACCATGTAAACCATGTCAGGGTGGACTGGGCTGTCTTCAGTGGGACAGAGTTGGGAGCTGAACGGTGCATCCTACCACAGGCAGAAGGCAAAGACCCAGCTTCCCTGCCATTAGTGGTCATACAGCCCAAAGCTGCCACTTTTGCCACGAGATGTACCCAAACAAAGAAAGTTTGGGAACCCAGTTCAACCAGCTGCAAGGTCCTGGGGAGGCAGGAGCGTTTCACGGGGGCCAGAAATGTTCCTTTTACAGCAAGAGGGCCTCCACGCATGCAGAAGTGAACAGTTTCAGCCAGGGCTGCACGTATCCTCATTGAGCAAAGTCAGCAGCCACCACGGCCCTGAGCAGCCCTGAGCTGGATGCGGAGCGAAGGTGTCCCTGGGCAGGTGCCACAGGCCCCTCTCTGTCCTGGCTGCAGCTCTGCACCGGCAGAGCTGGCTGCTCCTGGTGGGGGACAAGCAAAGGCTCAATGCAGAGCATCTCTGGTGTCACCAGGCCATCACAGGAGGAGACGGACCCCAAGCAGCCCTCGGCTGTGAGGGCCATTAATACATCTGCTCTGAGATGGGCTTGTTAAAATACACATTCACCTTTGTTATCCTGCAGCTGCATTGCCTGACTCATCCCGCTGCAGTCACTTTGAAACAGGAGCCCCAGTTAAAACTTTCCCAACATGTTTTTTTATTCAACAGAGAAGCTCACGTCTAACCCACTGAGAGAGCAAGGGAAGCCACAACACCACCTGTCTTCATGGGAGGCAAGTGAAGAGGAACCTGAAAAAAAGGGAGAGAAAACAAATGAGGCACCAGCTGACTGAAAGACTGTGATTTCATGTTGTCTTCCCCACTTGGGCACAGGATGCATTCTTGCATTGGTGTAGTTAGTGCTAGCAGAATGGGGCATGGCACCCCGAACCCATTTGTGCCAACAGTATTTCCTCCTTTCTTCTTCTTTTACCACAAAATCAGAGCACTGCCTCGCAGCCATGGCTTAGCAGACATGGCCTTGCAGCAGGCTTTGGCTGGGATCCCTGCTCCATCTCCTGCTCACACCAAAACTCTTCTTCTCCCCAGTAGCAGGTGGAGGCTTGTACTCATCCAAAATATTTCTGGCCAGCATCAGCCCTGCCCGCAGACCTCTCCCAGTTGGCATGTGAATGGATACGGTGTGCCAGGGGTTTGCAGACTCCTCTGAAGGGATTGAGGATGCACTACCCTGTGCTGATTTCCTGCTCCCCCACCTCACTGGGGGGCAGAGTGTCCTGCGGGCACCTCCTTCTCCTTCACACAGTGCTTAAAGCCACGTGTGTCCTCAGCCTCCCCTTGCCAAAATGGGAACTTCACAGCCTGAGCCCACCTCATCCAAGCCAGTCACCTTCTCCTTTGCTTTTATGCACAGACATGATTGTTGACAGACACTGCTTTTAGCTGCAAGAATATTTCTCCCTCTCACTGTTTTGTTCTTAAAGACTGCTTTCCTGGGGTAAGCATCCTTCACTTTAAATAGATGAGGTGACCCAAATACCATTGTGAACGATTATTCAAGGATGAAGTACAGACTCTAGTCCAATGATTTTTACAAGACAACTTAAATCAACATGATCTTTCTGATTAGTAGTTTCTAGAAAACCTACCTGCCACATCATCCCTATTACATTCATCATTTGGCTCACTTTTGCTCTATTTGTTCCTGTGGAACATTATCAAGTGTCTGAAGCATTTGCTCCATTGTCTTCTGGACTGCACTTATTTCTTCTGGAACAAAGTGTAGCTTAGAAATCCTCCACTGTGGATTTTTGTAATGAATATTTTACAGTAAGCCACTTGTTACTAATGAGCCTAATTTTACTTGTACAACTCTTTTCATAACCTTTACTCTTAAAAAATAATTGGGAAAATTTACAATGGTAATTGAAGTGTTTATTAACTGATGGCCTACTTGCAAGATTAAACTGAACATGACATTGTAATTTAGGCCATTTTTCAGCTTTGTATAGCGAAAAAACCCCTGCAAGTGTGGAAGAAAACATTTTTCACAGAACAACTCTGAATATTCTTTTTTATTGCAGACTGTCTATTGTAGTATAACAATAATTTCAACAGAAAATATGCTAAAAGCCTGAAAGATAAATCTAATTTAAAGCCTAAATGGTGCACATGATTAAAAATGTATTATTTATTCCCAGCAAATCAATATAATTGAAACACTAATGTTTCCCTAATTTTAAGCACCATCTAGTGAGTCAAATATAAGATGTGATGTTCCAAATTATGGCTGAGAAAAATAAGATAATGGCTTGACTGCATCCCACCTAGTGCTAGGTCTCAGGTTCCTGAGATTCATGTTAGCTGTTTAGTCACTGCCTGCTCTCTTGCTAATGGACATTAAATATTCCTCCAGAGGTGCCCAAGGCCCGAGCTGCTGCCTGGAGATAATTTGTCTGTTGACAAAGGAGGGTGCTTGCTGCGTAGGCTCCCTAGTTAGACAAAGCCAACTGCCGAAAGTGGAGCAGGAGGAAACCTCATTTTGATAATGACAATTTTTTTTTTTTTTTTGTTACTCCAAAGCAAAGGACTGGGAAGGATGTGGCTTTATTTCCATTATATGTGAAAGAAAAAAAATCTCTGAGCAAATGAACAGGTTTATAAGGATCTTGATTCCTACAATTTCTATTAGTTGGCTTGCCGTGAAGATGAATTAGGTCTGAGAGGGAATCACACTGCAAATCTGCATACAATTACAGGACCTTCATATCTGGCACTGGTATTAAATCAGTTCAGTTAAATCAGCGCTGGCTCCCGTGGCAGTGCGCTGTAATCAGCCCAAGTGCAGAACGCGTTTGGAAGGCACGTGACACACGGCGGGTTTGGTTAATGCGGCATCACTCTGGGCACGGGCATGGACGTTCTGACTGAGCCTCGTTTGGCTACTCTGAAGTTACAGTGCGTGTGGTCGGTGTTGTGCTGGTACTTGACACGTGCCAGCAAAACCGGCGCAAGCCTGGGCAGTGTCTGGCCTGGCCTTACCAAGGGAGAGGAACAGCCACGTTGCCTTTGCCAGGGAGTGCATCGCTTGATGGAGGGAGCGTGTTTCATTTGCTGCTGGCAATGCTCACAGTTGCCCAAGACACATCTCTGCCCCCTTTCTGGTACATCTGGATCTGGGGGAAGTAGGATTCAATTATGTGCCCTCAGTCCCAGCTTCTGAGGCTTACATGCACAGGCAAAATACTTTACCAGTGCTGGGGGGCTGTTGGCCATGGCTCAACAACAGAAGACCTGGCCAGTGGCTCGCCTCTGCTGCACTCTGGGTTGAGGCACTACATCTGCTTGGGCTGCCACACAGTGAAGGAGACCTCTCTGCTGTTGTGTTTTTGGGATTCCTCTCACTCCTCTCTGAGCATCCGTTCACAGCTGCGCCACTTCCTAACCCCCTGCCTCAGAGTGATCATGGCAGCGCGGGCGAAGGGCTGACAAAGGACAAGGACAGTTGGCGAAGAGAAGGTGGTGCCAGGACTTGCTTATGCCAGAACTGCTGCAGAAACGCTCCTCAAACTCAACCCTGCGCTGAAGGTGCGGTCCCCGCGCTCCCTGGGGGAAAGTGCGATGGTGCAGCACCAGCTTGCTGTTTGAAACAGTGGAGGTTGAACTGCACCTCGTGGTTATTGAAATCTGTTACCTTATGGGGTTAAACTGGGGAAAGCAGTATCTTTAGGAATGGGACCTTTTAAGGCCTGGTCCCTCATCACCTCACATATGACTGCCAAGGGGTTACAAAGGTTTCTGGTTTGTACAAAACAGGAAAAGTGTCAAACCAGAAGATTGGCCTCAACTGCATAGCTTTGCTAACAATATATGAAATACGTTAGAGTTGTCACAGCTTGGACATAGGCAAAGCCGCTAGGAAAGGGCAACAAGGCATCCCCTTTGTCCTTCATCCTTACTGCCCATACACATCATTTTGCTAGCAAGGGGGAAGATTTTTTACCAAGATCCTGATTTATGGTCTAAAATGTCATGATAGGAAGTGGATTGAAGCAGGAAATCAGTTTTCAGAGCCATACAGCAGTGAAGAACGATGTTCTAGGAGTCCTTCCCCACAAACAGAGCAGAGCGTGTGTAGGTATTGGTCTGCTTAGCAAGACAGTTTAAGCTCACTAGGAATCACACAGCATGCGTGATCCACATTAGGATCCAGTCAGCTCCCAGACATCCCTCGATTACAGGGGTGAGCCAGAATTTCATGACATCACATAAATAAATATAAGCAAATACAGTAAAAAGGCTTTACCTCAAGCAAAAGGTGAAATTTTTTAGTCTCGCAGGAACCTCCTCTGCCCCCAGGTCTGGTGGCTCACGATGCAGCAAAATGGTCTGGCATTTATCGAGCCTGTCAAGGTTTGCAAGTCCCGAGCGTGTTTGACTTGGAAAGAAAGGTGTCAGGACGAGATTCCTGAACACCTCCACCCAAAGCTACAGGGGAGGAAAGAAAAGAAAAAAAAAGAAAGCAAGCTTTAAGAGGTCAGAATGTGTAGCCCACCCAGAGCTGCTATTCCTGGTAGAAATTAAACCCTGAAGGGCCCGGGTGAAAATCAGGGATAATCCCCGTATATGTGCTTCTAATTGGGACAAACTGAAAGTGAGAAAGCTGAACGAGACAGCTCCAGCCCATCCCTGGGGGTTCCGGGCTTGTTCCCAGCTGGTAACCGAGAGCGCAATTATGCAAAGCCTCCTCCATAAACAGGTTTCGGTTTATTACGGCTAAACTGGGGGAATCTATTTTTGTCCCTGCTTTGTGTGAATGTGTTACCCTTGTGATTTCCAGCCAGGTCATTTCGAGTCAGCTGCTTTGGCTGCGGCTGTCGGTGGAAGCTCCTCCGTCCGCCTGGCCCCTGGCCCCTTTGCTCGCTTGCCTGGGGTCAGCTCCCGGGCAGGGGGGACGAGGGGTTGTGCCTGCGGCTATTCTGGTAGCTGTGAGTTATGGCGGTGTCATGTGAAGCAAAGAGCCCAGAAATGCATGTCAAATCGAACCAGTGACTAATCATGATATTTTGGTTGTCTTAGTGCGTGCTGGGCAAAGATTTATGGGCTTAGAGAATCTTCACGTAATAATCCCTGGGCGCTGATTCGATCTTCGGCTCGGGCTTCCTAAGAGAGTGCAAAGAAAGGACGAAAAGGGGCTGCTGTCCCAGGGGTGACGAGGTCTAAACTTATCTGAGCTTGAAACACAAACAGGAGAAAAGCCAGCGCTCCTTTCTCATCCGTGTCTGCCCAGAACCATGCGCTGGCAGCCAGAGAGGATCTATTTGATCTGCCTGAGGAGCAAGAAGGGTCGAAGGCGACGGCTGAGCAGGCACAAAGTGTCATTTGTTGGGATTGTCATCTAGCTCCCTCATCTGTCACCTGATGGCCAGCCAAGCAAGTACCCAGCAAAACCGTGGACCATTCATCCCTGCACAAGCAACGGAGGCGAGAAAAGTAAGCATCCCGCAGCTGTTACAACATTCAGCTGGTTATTTTCTGTAAAGGAATGCATTGAATTAACTACAAATCTACTAACTGTCCCCCTGTGCCAGGCAAGTGACCTGTTTATTTTTTTTCGTTCGGGCTTTTCTCTAACAGCTGGAGGTCTACTGGGCATTCAAGCAATGGCTGTAGAGCAGGGCAGCTGTTCCCATCTCTAATTGCGTTTTAGCTTTAGCAACTTGAGGGGAAAGCGTTGCGTTGCCTGCCATGAGCTACTTCCTGTCCTACTGCAAAGCGCACTGCACTGCCGTGCTCGCCCAGTACCAGACCCTGCGATCGGAGGGCTTTCTGTGTGACATTTTGCTGAAAGTGAAGGAAAACGAGTTTCCCGCACACAAATCCCTGTTGGCATGCTCCAGCGACTATTTCCGAGCCATGTTCAAAAGTTACACCCAGGAGTCCAAAGCCAGTGTAATTCACCTGCAAGTTATCTCGCCCACCGGTCTCCAGCACGTCCTGGATTTCATTTACACTTCCTTGTTGCCCCTGTCCTTCGAAAGCCTGGAGGATACCTTGGAAGCTGCAAGCTACTTGCAAGTGACTGATGCTATTGGCTTATGCAGTCAGTACTTAGTGAACAATCTTGCCTTGGAAAACTGCTGCTTCTCCGCCAACATGGCCAGGAAGTTCTACCTGCCTGACGCCTTAGCAGCAACAGAAAAATACATTGTCAATAATCTCTGGAAGCTGCTGGACTTGGATTTGTCAGGACTGCTTGAGCTGAACTTCAGGTCTTTGCTAGCAGTGGTTCAATCCCCAGATCTCCCCATGGTGAAAGAAACCCGCCTGTTGAATCTTGTGCTGCTGTGGCTGAAGCAGGATAAATCCCGACTGGCTCATGCAAGCAGCCTGTTAGAGCACATAAGATACGGCCTCATCCCAGTGGAAGAGCTGAGGAAAACCTACACACAGTCAGAAGTGCCCCTCTCCGCGGGTATTAAGTGCTTGATCATTAAAGCAATAAATTACCATACGTTCATTTTCAAACAGCCTGTCCTGCAGGACAAGTCCACCACACTGAGGAACCAGAAAACTCGGATCATTCTGCTGGGGGGAGGGACAGCAAGCGAGGGGCTCATCAGTGATGTGGTGGCCTTCGACGTCTACAATCACAAGTGGCGAGCGCTCTCGCAGGTGAGGGACAGGGTGCAGAACCACAGCGTGTGCGTGGTGGGGAACTTCCTCTACGTCTTGGGTGGGGAAATAGAAAGTGGTGCTCCGGGTGACGCCAAAACTGAAAAGTTCCTATCGGTTACGAACAAGGTCCATCGTTATGATCCGAGATTTAACACGTGGATCCAAATCACGGGCATGCTGGAGAAGAGATGCCAGTTTTCTTGTTGTGTCCTAGGAAAGGATATCTTTGCTATTGGTGGCAGGGGCGAGGATGGGTCGCTGCATTCGTCCGTGGAAGTCTACAACATCAGCAGGGACAGATGGACGAAGGCTAGGGAGTTGCCATGCAGGATACACGGCCATGCCAGTGCCATTTGCAAGGATGTCGTATACATCTCGGGCGGCAAGTACTCGGGCCCAGCCAACACAAGCAAGGACGTATATTCTCTGAGCTCGCTAGAAGGGCAGTGGATGAAACAAGCCCCCATGAGCATTGCTCGGTTTGGGCATCAGATGGCAACAATCAGAGAAGCCATATTCACCTTTTTAGGTTTATATGAACCCTTTTCTGAAATAGAAAGATACGACCCTGATAAAAACCAATGGACTCGGTTAAGACCACTGGTCTACGATCGCTTTTGCTATGGCCTGGCTGTGGTAGAGGAAACGGCTCTTCTTATCGGGGGAAAGAAGTGGCAAAACTCACGGGAGGTCCCCACGCAAGACGTGGTGGGCTATGACATCGACAACGACGGCTGGGAAGAGATCTGCAAGGCCCCCTTGCCTTGGTGCGGCCTGCAGTGCGCGGTGCTGCAGCTCCCGGAGCTGGCTGAGGAGCGGGATGGTGACAGCCGGCAGAAAAGGCTGCCGAACTGCTGAGCTCACGCGCTGCGGGACGGTCATCCTGGGAGACGAGCTGGGGGGTGGTCTGGGGGGGGAAGGAGTAAACTGCAATGGCAGGCAGTGTGACAGAGCAGAGGTTTTGCTTTGATAAGCCAAAAGCTTGGTGGAAACAGGCGAGAAAAGTCGGGCTCCAGCATGGGAGAAGGGACTGGGGTTTATAGAGCTGGAAGCCAGCCTCACGGAGGAAGGATGTAGCAGGTAGCACATTTAGAGGGGATGAGCGAGAACTGTAATCCTTGCCTTTTGAGGAAAAATACCTAGATAGCAATTAATAGGTGTTGCAAGTCAGATTTTTCAAAGATTAAAAAATATAGTCCACCTTTTCTGTTTTCTTAATCAGAGGTGATTTTCCCAGCTGGTAAGTGCTATTGAATTTTTATGCAATGGCTAAGCAAAATGGAAGTGAGTTGTATAAAGACTAGAAAATTGATGCCTGTGAGAACTAATAATAAGCACCGCCAAGGAAAAGGTATTATTTGATATGTTACATGCTAGGCAAGCATGTCTTAGCTAACCAGCATGAAATTATGGGACAGAAAGCATGGATTTTTTGATATGTGGACTAAGGTATGGCCATAAGTTAAAGCACTGACTGTTCCATAGAGGCCACTTCTCTCCGGGCAGCCTTTGTTGTAGCATGCCTTCAGATGCTGATTTTGCATCATTTTCAAGATACACACTACTGATACAGGATATTTCTTTTGTATCCACACCTTGTGCTAGTTTACAGGGCCAGAGCTGAGCGGGTATAATTGTTATTGGACTCTAAGAATGCCTTGATACGTAAACCCGGCAGCCTATGCTGCTTTACCGTACCTGGTCATAATGGGAAGATTGTTCAACTGTTGAACCAGAACGTGAGAGAATCCCGCAGTCAGAAGAGGTTTTCTTTCCTCAAAGACTACGAGGGGGAGGGAAGTAACTGAAGGTCTTCAGACGTCTTTGTTCAGCCTCTGCCTACAGCCGAAACAGTCTTACTTCTCTTTGGCCATGTCGGCAGAGATGGAAGGCACAGATTACAGGGGCACTTTAAGGTACTCGGATCTGTGAAATGCAGGCAAAAATGGTCAGATGCTGCAGAATCACTTTGGTATGGAGTAAATTGAATCTCGGGCCACAAATGTTCATTTAAAAGCTAAATTTATTGTACTTCATTTTACAGTGTTCCCTTTCTAGTCTGAGAGTTAATACAATAAAAATATATATAGGAGAACATTTAATAGTCTTAAAAGAAGGCAGCACAATGGATAGGACACATGTTCTTTGTCACTAGACTAGCTTAAAAAACCTGTAATGTTTAATTTTCACCTTTAAAGCAATCAAGCTGACTTTACTAACGTAAAGTGCAGGCAGAATAGCTGTTGCATAGCAACAGATCTAAGTCTTCTGAACTGCCTTGGTTTTGACAAGGAATCAACTACACAATGTGCATATACATCCATCAGATATAAAGAGTTTTTTATATGAATATATTTACTTTTGGTCCAGTAAAACAATAGCAAGAGAATCTAAATGCTTGGAACAATAGCACAATCCATTTCAGGTCAAGCATTTTTTAAGAGAAATTTACAAAAACCTCACAAATTTAATATACAAGTCAGTACCATGCAGTAAATAAATGTCCAGTTTATACAAACAATATTCTTCTAATGGTACAAATATTACACTGGATCCAGAATTCTATACAAACGTTAATACATGATTTGTCATCCATATCGACTTGAATATAGGTTTACTGAAAATGGGCTACAGAAAGGCCACTCTTCTGTACAATTGTGCAAAATCTGCAAAACATTTGCAATCCAAATGCAGTAAAATAACAAGAAAGAAAGAGACAAAGAAAGAGGGGGAGAAGGGGGAGAAGAAAGAGAGAAAGAGACAAAAGGGAGAAAGAGAGAAAGAGGAGTAAAAAGAAAGAAAGAAAGAAGGAGAGGGCAAATAAATCCATCTGTTCTTCCCTTCATCTCTTCATGGATATTACTGGCAGGAAATATCAGAGCTCATAAAGTAAAAAGTACATTCACTGAGCTGTACAGGCAATAGTCTAAAGTTGGTTAAGAGTACAACTCGCTGCAATAAGTATAAAGGAGGCTTTTCCCTTTCACATGAGCATTATTAAATCGTGTCGTTGAGTCCTAACTTATGCAGCAAAATACCGAAAAGCAGCAGAAATGTTTTGTCATGCTCTGATCACTTTTCCAAACCAAGCCCATAAAAAGTAAATACGCGATTTAATTCCCTCCCACTTCCCTGTTCCAGGTATGTGCCTGACTCTAAGGAGCTATTTCTACTCCTATTCACTGGGTTGTCTCCAGCACATCTCAAATCTCATGGAAGTTTAAGACATTTTAACTGGCTTGTGAACTCAGCAGAACCCAGAGGCATCCCTTCCCCTACAAAAGCAGACCAGAGGCTTTTTTACTCCTCAATTATTCTTCAAGTTACGTGCTCCGCTCTGCTCCCATCACATATTTTCCCTGCATACAATACGGCCAAATTTCACAGCTCAGAAAACATGTAGGAGACTGCTTGAAAAATTCTATTCATTCATCTTCTATTGTGGGAATTTTCAAAGCCTCTCAGATTCGGAGCGTTTTCGCTGGGAACCTTTTCCACTGCTGCTTTTCTGGGAAAGAGAAACGCCGCTATCAAGGATGTTCTAAGTCTACATTTTCTCTTTTGCAAAATCCGCACATTATATCGATACCTTCAGTACAAAAGCAGCATAAATGACAGTACCTTGACTACTTTTTTTTTAAAAAAATCAACCAAACATGATTAAGAGACAAATAATACATAATTTGGTCTTAATTAGAATACAAACCAGCATCCCTTTGTACTGATAGCAAGCCTTAGCAGCAGGCTTTAAAAAAGCACGAGGAAATAAGACCTAACCTTTTGATACTTAAATTCACATCAGTCATTTCTGTCTGCTTATTTTCACCCTTTTGTGTGTTTGACAAAACTGAAACACCACCACCGTGTTACTTTTTCCCTGTTATTTAAGAAAACTCCTAGAGTTTTTCATTAAATATAAAAATCGGTTTTCTCCCACCACCAAAATAGTACCTGCACTCCAAAAATGCAATGCAATACTGCAATTATATAATATAAAATATCATTGTAAAAGCAACCTTTGCTAACAAAACCTTCAGCTTGTGGAACTTCCTGTGTGAAGGCCACAGTCTTCCAAAAATGCTCTTAAATACCTTTCTTAATAGCGAAAGATCATGTTTGTTATTTCACAGAAGGTAAACACAAGCGGAGCGTTGGCAGCATATAAAATATACAAATCCTCATTAAAGACGTGGTTTCGTTGACCACTGAAGGTTTACTTCACACAGTTGAGTAACATTAAAATATAATTTACTAGAGCTCCCACATATGGATATAAAAACTACATTATGCACTTAAGTAAAGGGCGGGAGTGTAGCAAATGAACAAAAAGAGAGACTTTATACATGCGTTTCAATGTAAGAGTGAGTGTGCGCTAAGGAAGCTATAAGTGCATCGACCTCAGGCGAGCCATTAACAGAGTCCCTCGGGGTGCTGCTTTGATAGATGTCCACGAAGAGATCGAGGTACATTTGTTTCCATTCTTTAAAGTCTCTAGATGTCAAAGCCGGATTATCCAGAACTTTATCTATAACGGCTACTTCTCCTTCCCTGGCCTGTGAGAGAAAAGGAACAAGCAAAGAGTCAGTGCAAGCAAGGAGTCACTGGCAAAATTGGTCATGTGGGTGGAAGGAGAGAGTGGGGGGAGCAGACTCAAAGCCCCTAAAAGCAGGGGGACTACCTGACTGCTATACCACCGCTTGCAAGCAGAAGCCCTTCCTACAGGGCATCCCACATCACCCTGTGGGGCTAGGGCTTCCCTCGCCTTGTCCAGCATCCTCTAAAACAGTCCCTGTTCCCCCTCCTCACCCTGTGTTCAGCCCTGTACCGTTTACTATTAGCTGCAAGATGGGTTTCACGTGACGAAGTGCCATCTGTTTGCTCCTCTTGATCAGCACAAGCAATACTGCGTGGGTGCGTGGGATGCAGACAGATGGCCTCTCGCCTCCCAGCATAGCTCAGCCTTTTGTACCCGGCTTGTCACAGGGACATCTGAGCACTGCACTGCCAAGGCTTGTGCAAGGGCCCCGTGTTCATGATACCTCCTCTTCATTAAAGATCCAGTGTTTGCGGTGGGCTGGCTGGCTGCAACCTCCTCCTGCCCCTGCAGTGGCAAAGGGAAGGCAGAAACAGGTAACACCTAACATAGCTGCTGGTACCTCCCTACCCACCATCGAGACAGGGGATGTGGCTGTGGCGTAATCACTGGCCAGAGATCAGTTTGGTGAGAGGCGAGAGGCAGCCGGTACGGATCAGAGTAAGCCTCAGATACACCTGCAGCCACTCAAACAGTTGTTGCAAGTGATGGAAGCTGGATGTGACACTTAAAACTTGGAAACACAGCTGACATGCAGGCTTCCAGCACTCTCCCCTGCGCAGGAATGGTACCGTCACCAGCAACCTTCCCTCTGTCCTCCCTGCCAGACAGTTTCACACTCCTCATCACTAACTCACATTTTCCATGTCCAGACTACGAGTATGTTAAATCTTTCTGGGAAGCACTTTAGAGGGAAATATTAAGCTGTGTCAGCCCACATCGATGGGACAGGATCAGAACAGAGATGTCACCCATGAGCAGTAGGTTGAAAGTCATTTTTCATGCTTTGCAACAACAGCTAATTAGCATTATGCTGGAATACTCATTTTCAGAAACAGAAGAGCAAGCTGAGAATGACCAGTGCAAATCCAACTGCAGGAACTCCCGATTACTGTATGTCTGCTTGAACTACTATAACCTGCTTCTCGCAGATCACGGCTGGTACACACACCTCTGCACTGCCAGCCAGGTAGCGCATACTTGCTGGCAGAGGAGTGGGTTTGTGCTGTGTCACAGGAAAGCGAGCAGAGGGGTCTGTCATTATGGGCTTTGATGATGGAATAGAGAGCCTATGGACAACAAGAGCAAGAAGCAATTTGGAGGGCTGTCTCAGGCTACTATTAATTTGGTTAAAGTCAAGGAGAGTTCAGAACACCAACTCCAAGAGGCCAGTGGAACTGGCTGCATTCAGGAATGACAAAACAAAAGCAATGATAAAAAGAAAGAGTAACTGATCAGGTAGCTGCAGTATCTACCAGTAGTTACAACTAGAAGTAGTATGGCACAGGTGGAGCACTGGGCTATAATGGAGCTAGGAACTCGTCATGAGTTACCGTGATGCCACTGCAAAATAGGCACATGTCATTCTACAAGACAAGAAACAGCAATTTTCTGTCTTTGGTACGTGCTGCCATTGCGTTTTCAATTACTGGTTTCATGTACTTTAGAAGTCAAGAGGTTGCACTGGTTTTGGAATTCCCTGAAGGAAAACAATTCCATTTGTAGGAAGCCACAGGTGTAATGGAGCTCAGGTATCAGTAAGTGCTAACAGGGAAGACAATTAAACACGGCAGCAAAGCCGCTGATACCCAACCGCGGTTTGGTAGGAGTGATCCCACCATGGTGCAAAGGCACAGGTACAGCCTGAACTTCCTGCCACTCCGACTTGCCTGAGGGTACTGTGATTTTGTTTCAGTTTCTCTGGGTGTAGAGGTCATGCAGAAAGCCCATGTGTCGTGACTTTTTCTGCCAGCCTCCAATCCTGTAAAGACCCACATGCCTGGGTAATACTACGAGTAGTAGTTGCCTTCAGTGCAGAAAGCTAAGCATGCTAAGATTTTTCAGGATGGGAGCTCCACAGCATGAAAATAATATTGTTTAAATGCTTCCCTAAGTGATGAAAAACTAAATTAATTACTGTTGATAAAGCCCTCTTTGATGAAAGCTGTTACAAAATCCACTGTACAATTATCTAGTGACTTAAGATGTGGTAATTTAATATAGTTAACAGGGTCCCTGGGGAAATCCAGCATATTGTTTGCTGAAATCTCAATCGGGACAGAATTGAAACTGCTGTAACAAACAAAGAAGCTGATGGGGAGGCTAAATGAACAACTGTTGTACATTTAGAATAGCCATAAAAATCTTCAAATCTGTCATTACCACTATCTATTTATTTAATCAATCCTACTGATTAAATACAATGATCCTATCAGCTCATGCAGAAAGCAAGCACACGGTTTCCTCCAGGACAAGCTCAGCAATCAGAAAATAATCAAATGTTGCAAAAGGAACTGGTCCTTCCGAAAGACGGGCTTTTCTTAACTTCAGACTTCTGCAATTACAGAGTGAATGCGTTTTGGTAAATGAAAATGTTCAGGGACAAAAGTGGGATTAAGGTCTCCTCTGATAATCTGGTGTTAAATTCTGTGAAACTAGCTGGAGGAGGAGCAGCTGACTGAGATTTTATCTGTGCAGAAATAAAAACTGTTCCTCTCACTTTGACTGCTCTCCCAGGCACGTTTGTCTCTTTCACCAGCAGCGTTTCCCCATGTCTCCCTCGCTTGTTCCGCACACCAGGCTCAGCCTTGACTCCAGCTGCACACACTTAATCTCCGAATACAATCCAGTCCGATCCAACCCTGGGGCAGGGTTTTTCCTCCCTCTTTTATCTCACCTTTAAAGTGCTTTTCAGAATTCGCAGCTGGTGCAGTTTTTCATTGACTACTGGATCGCTACATCTCTTTATAAAAGATTTCTTGTACTCCAGCTTAGTGGAAATCCGGTGTTCTCCTAAAGGAGACAGGCTGGCCTGCTCCAGGGCTCTGTACAAATCTTGCAAGGATTCTGCTGTTTTTTCCTCTATAGTTTCAACTGTAATGAGAAAAAGAAAAAAAAAAACAAAGAGGAAAAAATAGAGAAAGGAACAATGTGTCATTAACGTGATTATCTGAAGATCTATCAAAAACCTTCGCAAAACATCTAACAGGTTTAACTAGACCATGAGGAAAACATGTCACACCTGCTAAGTTTCAGAAAAAAAGGGGCAGTGATTGTAGCTGCTCCTTCTCCCTAACTATTGCCTTCAGCAGAAAGGGAGAAAGACTTTTGAGAATGTAAAGTCTTGACCCACAGAGAAAGAAGAAAAAAAAAGAGAAATAGTGCAGTGTGTAGTAATATTACAGTGACATACGGTCAGAAATCACATCTCTAGCACTGCAGTTAAATATGCTGGTGACTTCGCTATTACGAGGAAAGGAAGCTCTGGAAGCATCATGCTAAGGAAGGTGATCAGGGATCGGATCTCTTCCTGACAGTGCCGATACAGCATCCAAGATCATGTTTATGATGGTGGCCTTGGAGTGACTTGTAATTTTCCTTCCTTGAAAAGTCCACTCCTTTTAGTCTCTTATTTTTGATACTCAGGTGTGTTGGTTACTAGTCAGCAATACCATCACTTGTCGTGGTTTTTCGCTCTACTGTTACCTGAAGGTTCGGCAGCAGACGACAGGGTGGAGGCAAGAGCACATTCATGACAGCCTACCCAGCAGCGCTGCAAACCAAACCAGGGCTGTTGCATTATAGGTTTATTTACTTGCTATAGGCTTGAAAATAATTGTTCTAACTACTACTGGGAACATTTTAAAGAAAAAAAATAAAAAAGATGTATTTGCTTCTCTAAAAACAAAATCAAGCAAAGGCTGGGGATGAAATGTTACTCTGATAGGAGCATTTGAAAAGCTTCATCAGAATATTTCAACTTCTCACACACTGTTTCCCCCAGAAGAAACTGTGTGGTGACTCTGGAGGAACTTGGCAAGTGGCAGTGAAGTGCCAGGATTAGCTGACTGGGAGAAGCCAGGGCAGCCCTGGGGGGGGCAGTCAGCTGGGGGGCAGATGGCTCTGTCCCTCGCACATCGACACACACAACAGCCACTGCCTGTGCACAGCCACCCAGTTGTCTCCAGAGCCCTTGGGACCCTCCCACCCATCGTGGCGTATGTTTTCCCCGCCTGCTATGCCTGTGCCCACAGGATGCTTCCACGAAAACTCCCGTTAGAAGGCTACAACTGTTTGGCTTCAAGCATTACTGCTGTCCTGTGACTGACGCTGCACCAAGACATAGCCATCGCTGCTGGCTGAAAGTACAGCACAGGCCAAAGCACCCGTACGTAGAGAAGCTCAGTCTCCTCGGGTGTTTAGAGGGTTTTTTACTGAGCACCAACGGGGAGGACAGCTGGTGTCAGAGGTGGCATTTCTAGCCACCATCAGGCAACCACCTAGTCCAAGCCCACGCCATGCAATGCGGCAACCGCTCGCCTCAGACACCAGCAAGAGCTCCAGAGTCCCAGGTGTCCACACCCCATCACAAAAAGTGTTTGCATTTGTACAGATCTTCACACAATCACAGAATTTTGCAGTCAGAAACTAACCTAGCTGTATCTCTCCTAAGTTTGTTCCTTTGCCCTTGTCATAGGGTGGCCGTTTTTAAAACACTGTTTTTTTTTTTTTAAGGAGATATAGAAGTGAAGAAGGGTTAGGGGCTTTTTATTGGAGGCTATTTTATTGATGGAGGTGTTGTGGGTCCACACAGAGCTCTCTAAATCCTCCCATCATGCACTACCCTGCTTGGAGAGCTGGGTTCATCACTGGAAGGGTCAGCCAGGACTTAAACAGAAATGAGATGCATTTCTCTTTCTTGTAGATTTCTTTCTTATTTAAGGAAATTTAATTAATGCATTCAAGGGCAAAACATTCAGTTGCTGAATACTTAAAATCTCTTGTAGTCTTGATTTTTATGCTTTCTTTAAAAAATCCATGAAGCAATGAGATCAGATGTTTGGGCTCTCTCTCTCAGTTCACAGCACTGAACACTGGAGCCCACCAAACTGACGGCCAGGGAATGGGAGTGATTTGCTAAAGGGCAGAGGAGAAAAACCCCACCTCGATCTGACAGGGGAGCATGTTACATCTGTTTCTCTCTTTCTCTTATCCTGTCTTACGGAAGGCAAAAAAGACCTTTCCTCAGGTCTCTTTTCCCCAGCAGCATCGCCACGTTGTACCCTCAGGGGATGAGTACAGGGACTGTCTGCTGAAGAAGCAAGCCAGTGCCTTGACTCCATGGCATCGGAATTCACCTGGCTAAGGTGATCTAGAGCCTGGACCAGACACCGTCCAACATTCCCACTCTTGCCACAGAAAACTCACAGCTTCCTGGAACACAGAAGCTCCCCACCAAGGGGAAGGACAATATTTGGGTTCAACCTGAGGTCCAGTACTGAATGACAAGTGCCTTTAATGAGCCTGGAAGGCAGCACGGCCCACGTGGGTTCAAATGCCGGGCTGGGGGCTTGTGCTGCCCTCCCTCCCCATGCCACCGGCCTGGCGGTCTGCATGGCTGGTGCTCCTCAGGACTCGCATCCTCAGGCCTGCAGCTGCTGCTCAGCATGGGCCTCAGAGCGGCTGCGGATGGGATTTCTACCCTGCCCAAATGGGAACAGCTCTGAGGATGCATGGGAAGAGGCACAAGGCTACAGGGGCAGGATGCAGGCAGGGTTAGGCAGCAGAGCACTGATGGCAGGTCTTTGAAACCCACCAGCACATCACCTCCACCTGGCTGGGGCTGCCTCCCCCATGCCCAGTCACTGCCTCAGTGCTGTAGCTAGGAGAGGGATGTAGAAAAGGGAACAAGATTTGGTATAAAGGAAAGAGCAGGGAAGAAAAACAGCAAGTCCCATCCCTTAAATGTCTTGCTGCTGCTGAGGTGGGGGGAGCTCAAACAGGGCAAGATGCCACCTTGTTCCACCCCCAGTGGGGGAGAGGGCGGCAGGCGTCATACTAACACATCCCCAGCCCTTCATGTTTTCCAGAGGAAAACTGAAGGTGGTGGTACTGCTGCTCTCAATGGCTCTCAGTAGGCGTGAATGAGATTATACACTAATCTTCCCCCCTCACCCTTCTGCTAAAGGCTTTGATTGATTTCCTGTAGGTGTTGGTGAAACCCGTGGCACCATAAAGCATCTGAGGTACTTGATGAGATATACAGCTGAGCTTAAAACATACTTTCTTTTATTTAAATCGGTGGATATGTATGCGAGTCATGCTGCTAGAGCAGGGCTATCTCCTTAAGGAGGAATAAGGCCTCAGGTAATGCCGTATTTAAGCAGAAAACACGGCCTAATGGGTTTTGCAGATGACCTCGGAACAGCAGCCAATGAGCTGGTTGTTCCTCACCCTCACTCGGCTGCTGAGTCACAGGCTGTATCTCCCCGGCCGCCCTCGGCCTCTGAATGCGCTGTCAGGTAGCTGTTCCCACGTACTGCTGAAGAGGAGGGCCTCTCCACCGAAGCAATAATTTTGCCCTGTGCCCCACCGAAGCCTGAGCAAGCCTTTAACAAAGCAGAAATAACGCTGCAGAAACCCTGCAGCGCACAGGATGTAAACTCAGAACCCTGTGTTCCAAATGCAAGAATACACAGGTACTAAATTTTGTAACAACAAAGCTTTTCCTGTGTCTCCAAGTGAATGCAAAGCCATTTGCATTAAATTCAGGAGATAAAGAATACATCAGCCTAGTAAACGGCGTGTTATTAGTTTTCATTATTCTGTTTTCCACAAGGAAAAGTTTCCAAACTTTTTGTACTCTTCCCTCGCTTCTTGAAGTGACGTGAATATGTGTATCTACTTTTACATTTTCTCAGGAGAGGAAGCTGGAGACTGTGCCTGGGTGGGTGAATCTCTAGGAGGTCGGGAATGGTTTGGGCTGTTGGCATTCAGGAAAAAGCAGTTGGACTTCTTACGCTGTGCTCTCCTTTGTTGTTGAGAAGAGCACGCCCTGAGCTCCATGATGTACTAAGTGTAGCCACCCCCTGGTTCCGCTGGGCTATGCATCTCTCCACTATTTCCCCCTTACAAACCAAGATCCTACGAGCAGTAAGTAAGTATGTCAGGCACTTGAGTGAAAGGTGACCAGAGAGAAACAGTTAACACTGGTATTTACATGGACTGAGAGATGATTGGTCCATGTAAAGTGATGATTCAGGATGACAGTACTGAGTTGGGGCCATATAGTGACCATTGCAACCCAGCTGGCTAACACATCACTCTGCCCACAGAAAACCTCTGGGCCCCCATTTCTAATAAATTCGCTCTACATAGGTGGAACAGCCCCTAGAAATTTTCAGTGGAGGTTCCTGCACTTCTGTGACTCATTTTCCCTGCAAAATTTGAAGCCACCAGAAGCTTGCATGGTTTTCCCGTTTGTGTGAGGTACCAGAGGAACCAGAGGCTGCACGCAGGGCTATGAGGGCACATAACTGCCCAAGCAAGCATCATACAACACAGTCCTTCGTAAACTTTGCCCCCCGCTGTGCTGACACCCTTTTCAAGGGTTGAAGCTCTCCTTTGAGCACCCTTCTGTACTTTGCTGGTGTCCCCTAACCCCACCCAGACCCGTTGTCTTCAGACTCCTCATCCTGGTTGCTGGGCACTGCTGCCACCCTGATGACGTTTCTCTGTTTTTCTGTTACCCTCTTTGCTACCTCCACAGCTTAGGGACGTGCTTTCCTTCACCACACAACTCCTCTCATGCATGCCCACTCCTCTACTTGCAATTAGCCCTGCATTTGAACAAAATTACCACCCTCCGCAAATCCTGGGAAAGCCGAGCTGTGGCAAAGTCTGTGTCAGCGCGCGAACAAGGCACAATAAGACTGAAATCCCTCGGCTCCACTGAAGTTTAAACTCCCATTTTTCTTCCATTTGGCAAGCTCACTTTCTCTGGCAGAGGAACCAGCTCAAGCTTATCTTTCTCAGAATCTTAAGGATGCAATTTTATTAGAATACATCACTTCTGATGTTATTAAACAGCTGTCATGTTATTTCCCCCCTACAAATCCCAAAGATTTGCTCCTAGTTTGAGTTACACCTTTGTGCTTCACCTTTTGCACAAGGGAGGCCCCTACCTGAGCCTCCCAGAGACTTTCTGTGAGTGCCAGTAAATGCTCCACCGAAACAGAGAGCATCCCTGGCCTCTGGGAAAGGGTTTCAAGCTAGATAAAACAGGCCCTGGTGCACAAATCTCTGAATTGTTGTGGGTTTGGGGTTTGGGTTTTTTTTTTGTTGTTTCTTGACCCTGCTGTGTCTATGCTGGGAACAGGGAAGCTTGTCTGCCACAAACTAACTAGTAAGTGATATAATCCCAGGGCCAGCAAAGCGTTTTGCAGTCTCCCTGTGCCACAGCATGCTGGCTGAGCCATGTCTAACAGGTCTATCAAAACCTGCCCGGTCCTGCAATGGTTTCACTGCTAGGCACTGCAGGAGGCAGATCCTGTGGATTCCTCGGGGAGGGGAGGCCCCTCGTGGCAAGGTCTCGCCTCAGCCCCCCAGCATGCTAAGGGGCAGGCTGGGGCAGGGGCCATAACACAGCCACAGGGTCCAACAGCCTGGCTGGGCTTGTAAACACCAGGGAACGGTTAGGAGAAAGAGAGATGGGATCTCCCTATATTTCAGGTGAGAAAGCAAAAGGATGGAAGGAGAGTGGACGTGGAGTTTAGCTGTGTTGGAGGGGAGGAGAGGGAAGAAATTCTCCAAGAAAGTAGTTGTTGGTTTCTCAGTGCAAGGCTTCAATCCATCTTTGCTGCTGTTCAGAATAATCATTAGACTCCAACCTGCACAAGAGGGAGACATATCCAAATGCTTGTGATGCAAAGAAACAGGAATTAGTCATTTTTTACTCTATTTGGATGGATGGCAGGCAGACCAAGATGGGTATTCCCTCTCCCCACAGACTACAAGCTAAAAGGAATGAAATAGTGCAATCAGCGGAAGATTACAAGGAGAGGGTTCCTGCACAGCAGTGTGCTGTGTATGAGGTCACCCCTGCACAGGTATGGGGGGAGCCACGGCGATGTGGGAAGTCAGCTCCTGGTAGGAAAATGCTACAAGTCACATTCCTGATTACCGAGAAAAGGAAGAAACAACAGCGTTTAAAGAACTGCGGGTGGGAGGTGCAATAAGACGCAGTACAGGTCTACATGGAAGCCAGCTGCTAATCACCTGCTCTGCGTAACATAGAGCAGATTTCCCTGTTAAAGCACAAACAGAAACCTGTGTCATTTCCTGCGCCACGTTACGGCAAAATCAAGGCCTGATTGGTCACGTGAGTAAGCCTGTGCATATATAGCTGTATGTGTACACATATGCACATGGATATATTAATGTTTTCCATGAGCGAGGAAAAGTTTAAGTGAGCTGAAGAAAAGCTGGGGGCTTGTGCAGCGCTTGGCCTTCACAGCCCTTCTCTCTGCTATTCCTTCCCTGCCTGCGCTTTTCTGATCCTTGTAATCATCTATCCTTCCTGGCCCTGCGTACCTGAAAGCGCAGGATTTCCCCCAAAGCCTTGAGTTGAGGAAGGCAGGAGAAGTGTTTAAAAACAAGCTTTGATACACATGTTTAGAGGAACTTAGTGGCTGGAGGATCAGAGAATGAGTACTAAATTTGCATTTTATACCATTCTTTCCTCTGAAGAGGAAGCATTTTTGGGTTACCAGGATAGTTGAACATGGTTTCTGTTCCTTCCTATTATGCAAGCCTGCAGGCAAAAAACACATTCCCTGGAGAGGGCGTTCACTGAAAGCACCAACGCAACAGAACTCTGCAATATGCGGGAGTTTTCCACCTGATGGTAGGAGGCTGCCTCTCCTCTCACATGCATGAGCATAAACTGGTTTCTTGAAATAAAGTGAGCTGTGCAGGCAAGTGGAAAACTCATCTCCCATAGGACAGATTTCTGAAGGCATTTCAGGCATTTACCACTACCAGCAAGTTCAGTCAGTAGCAGCTATTAACTGAGGTGCCATAACCGCTTTTAAAAGATCTGACCCAAGCCTTTGTGAGGCCTGAGAGATGCTAAACTTTTGCTGTGGCACCAAAGGACTAATTCATTTTGGGAACTATTTATGGCACCAGTGGTTTTCATTTCGGATCAGTAGATCCCTGTGAATCCCTTTTCCTCTCAGGTCCCCTTTCTGTCGATAATTGGATGACAAGCTGCCTACACCCCGTCAGCGAGCCACCTCTGCTCTGCGGACAGCAGCTGGTGAGCTGGCAGGCTGAAGCATGTTCAACCTCCAGGTTTTACGGGACACTCGAGCTGGTCTTACTACAAGCCTCACGCCCACATCAGTCACCTCTCTTCAGCTTTCCACGCAACTGGAATTGCTTGTTAAAACCAGCTGACGCTAACCTTGGCATTAAAAAACCCCCTCTGTCCCCAAGGTTTCTCCCTGCAGACCCGCACTGTTGCGCTGACAGTAACATTTAGGCATTTTCCACGTCCACTTAGAGATGAAGTACGGGTGCCAGCAATTGGTTAATATGTTAGTGAGAAGGGAACACACACACACACACACACACACACACACACACACACGAGGGAATAATTAGCTCACTCTATTCGTGCTGCCTCTTGACAGCTCTCCCGCACCTCGAATGAGCACCAGGAGAAGCTCCTCATTTGCTCCCAGCCCTGCTGTTTCATGAGGTGATGTTGGTGGGCTGTGGTTTCAGAGAGGGCATATGAAGGAAGATGAAATAACTCCAAAGCTTCCCAAAGTACCAGGGAACTCTGATCAGTAGCAGAACTTTTTGGCAGCAGTGTTACAATTGCAGCCGTTGGTATCTGGACACGGTACTCTACTCATTAAGTTGCCTATGAAGGGATCACTTTAACTTCATCTGCTGTACAGATTTTAGTGACACTTGGGAAAATTTTAACACAATGAGATAGGATATCCTGACATTTTTCTGTGCCACACGTTGATGCAAGTGCTGTTTTAATTTTACCAGAAGCTACCAATGTTGAAGTGAAATAAACACAGCAATTACATTTTGATGGTACGCTTCCCCTCAGTCCCTGCCGTTCAGAAGCAATGAAAAACTTCTCGCATTTCTGAGGTGAGCCAGGAGCTGAAGCGAACCGGGTACCTGCTCTATGTGTGGGGATGCTGTGACTTTTACACAGGACGAGGAGGTCCCTACAGATACCTCTCGCAAGCAATATATGGAAGCAATTACTCCTTCAGGAAGATATTTCTTCACAAAACTAAGCTGTTACAGCACATGAAGCTGTGAATGGGTAAGTGACAAAAGATATGGGCCCAGCGACATTACTCACCAGTCAGAATCAAGCCACAGTCACGCTTGCACGACAGCAATGCCTGTCAAGGTTTAAGGGCTCGATACCTGAAAGGAAGCCTAAACAGAAGGGGTGTGTATTCCTGGCGAGCAACGTCCAGGGGGAAAACAAATTCCACTTCAGGCTGCATCTCAAGCTTGCTTATTTATATGAAAATGTGACACCGAGAGTGATATTTTCAAAAGCACTTGCATCACTTCTGAATTGCAATCCTACTTTCAACATGACCCAAACACGGTGCATTAGTGCAGGCGGGGGCCAGCTTAATTTAATAGCCAGCTCCGTTACCTGTGCAACGCGCGGCGGTCTGCTGGGCAAGCACCTCCCGAGGCATTTATGACAGGGGCCTGAAATACTTCTGAAAACATTATCCCAGAGGATGTCATTATTTATTCAGATTATTATTGGATTTAGAGTTGCAACATGTTATGATAGCTGCACTGATTAGATTCCAGACTAATTAATCTGCACCCTGATTTACATGTTATTTATGTAGGGCACAACACTGCCAAGTATTAAGTGCCCCCTGTCAGATGCATGCCCATCACACCACCACGGTCTGTAAGCCCTGCCCAGCGTTCAAAGTTCCTTTGAGAACAGAAGCTATTAGCGTGCGGCTTTTCTAGGCATTGCCCATGTCATCAGATGTCATAGTGAACTTGTGAACCCGGTAGAGCTCTCACACAAAAGTGGCACGAGAGCCGTCACAGGAGGAAGGTCCGCGACGCATCCACTGGGCAGAGTGTGTTTGCACACAAAAGAAAGGAGAGAAAGGGAACGAACGTCAGCCCTGGCAGACAATGGTTATGCAAAGGCAAAACTGAAAATTTGCTGGCTTATTTCCTTTATTAAGCCCAAAATAACAACCTTCAAAAAATCCTGACTTCATGAATAAATCAAATGCCTTCATTAAAGAAACATTTACTGCCATTTTCTATACTTTATTTTAAGGCATACAGAAAAATATTTAACAAATGTGTATGCAATTAAATGCCGGGGACTGCTAATTACAGCCCTTCTGAATGCCTCTGCAAAACAAAGATACTCAGTACAATATGTTAGAAAGGGTGGGGAAAAGAAAGAGAGGAAGCTGAAGACACTCTAATTCCTATTAGCGCAGATATATGCTGGCCTTTGGCTACGAGCAGCGAAACATCCACCAGTGTAACCCCGGAGGGCAGCCAAAGGACATTTTAGAGTCACATCGTTGCTTCTGCTTCTCTAATTCATTTCCAAAACATTTCACCTCTAACTAATTATGGAATTTAATGACAGAATGTAAAGGACTGGCTGAGGTTGCAGGCCATTCCAACAAGGCTTTAATGACATATCCTTCAGGTTGCAGAATCTTTATGTACTTAGCAGTGATTTATCAGTCCTGGCAGAGGCAGGTACTTCAAAGGCAACCTTATATAAAAAATAAATTCTGCCTTTGCCAAGCGTTGGAAAGAGCGCTAAATTAAATTTAAAAATCAATTCCTACAGACAAGAGAGTAATAAAAACTCAGTGGGTTTGTCTATTTGGCCAAGAGGCAAAAATTTATGACAGTACAGCTTTGTAATCAATAATAGCAATACAGTGCATGTTTTTGATTGGAAAAAATTAAAGATGCCAAAACAACATTGCTAAATATTTAGGCTGGTTTGTGACAGTCCCATTGAGCAGAAACACAAAACATGCATTTTGATGATTTTTCCAACTAGTTTATGTAATACTATATTTTTTTATTTTTTCAAAAAAAGAATATTAAAACTATTATAAGCTTTGTCACCTGCTGTAAGGCAGAATGATGTAATTTTATTCACTGCACATTTCCTGTTTGTGAGGCAAAAAAGCATAATTTACTTCTTTATAAAAGGGAAATATATATAACTATATATATAATTTTATTGGTATTAACATAATGCAATACCATACATTGAGCAAACAGAAAGAAAACATTTCAAAATACATTTTTTAAAAGTATCTCCCCGTAAGATAGTATGAAATATCAAGTTAATTAGCATTAACGTTATTACAATACACCCTTAGCCAAATATATTAAGGAAAATCCACATTCTAACCACAGAGATAGAGGCAAACATCAACCCATAGGGGACCCAGAACATAGTGATAAATACAATATCTGAATCTACTTTGAGTGACATCCAGACAAATACTGGCCCCAAAACAGCCCTCTGGAGTCTGGGTGTTGTACAGAGAATACTTTGTGCCTACTTGGCCAGGCAGCATCACTCACATGTTTAAGTCCTAGAAGATAAAGAGGAACTGAAGAATTTATCTGCAGAGTCTAATAAATCTCAGCGTGAGGTATCTTCTCCGTCATCATCCAAACCAGTGTCAGTGCACCCTCTGGTAATTCATTACAAATCATCAGATAAATGGAAGTCTCCGAAAGGTCTGTACGTACCTCCACGTGACACAATACACTTAGTTTAGCATGACACGGTAAGGTGACTTCCTTCGCTACCGTGAAGTACGCTTAAATGACACGACTCTGTCTAGTTGGCCTGAACAGGTTCACTGGAGTTTCAGTACAAGCAACAGGATTTTACAGTTACCATGGCTGAATCCCTCTTTAATTCCTTGAGGTCTGCTGAGCAAAACCGAGTGACATCAAAGCCCTTCCCCTGCCAAGACCCTCTTCCCCTTCCGTTTTCCCATGCAGGGGGCAGTATTTTCTGCCAATGTGCTCCGTGTAGACTGGGTCTGACTTTGTGCCTAGTCCCATTGTGGAAAGGGTGCATTCTTCAAAAGACTGGCCATGCCCTTTGACACCTTCCTGGAGGCCTCATGTCCAGGCATGTGGTTGTCTATGCTTTAACAGGTCTGTTCTCTGTTATAAACATCAAAGTTATTCAAGAAGAACTGACTTTCTGAACGGAGGCCATTAGGTTGCTTGCAAGAGGCTGAAGTTGAGTCTCCGTCGTGCCAATTCTCTAATGATAAGTTTATCAACCTTTGAGTCCAATCGGTTCAGTGCCAAGAGAAGTGGATCCCATTTGACATGGAGAGGTGCTATCAACTCTCGCAGTGTATTAGCCTAATATGATAAAGCAGTGATACAAGACGTTGAAAGAACTGTGTTGTGCCATTATTTCCATATCATATTAGTATATTAGAGATACTGTCATGCAAACAAGAGCAAATAGCAAATCTGGCATACAGTAGCAGCACTACAGAGCTTTTCTAATCTGCATGCAGCTACGCTCGTGAGGACAGAGACATGGCACTGTTCTGCTATTACACCTTGCTCCATTAAATTATCCATCCCTGATGCAAAAGAGGCATTTAGGGCAGAAAGTTATATATTCTCTCTTTGTGGATATGCTTTAAAAAAAAGAACAAGGAACAGAACAAAGACCAATTAAAAAAAAAAACCAAAACCAAACCACAAATAAACTGAGAAAACAATACACATCCTAACCAACTTGGGTTGGTTCCCTCCATGTTGAAAGGACATTAGCTCATTTGGAAGCACTGGAAAAGGGTCACATGAATAAGGGGAAAGGCAGCAAAGAATGTGCCCCACATCCACCAAACGTGCTACAAACACAGAAAAATATCCTGTCGGCAACTTATGCGTGAACTAGAAAAAGAGGTGGCACAACACAATCTGGCTCCTTTCGTTATCCTAGCTGACAATCCAGCATTGTGCAACGTTGGGTGAAGGATAAGAGCTAGGAAATCGTGTGGTTTTGAAACCACACTGACATTACATACATCCAAAAGCTAGGGCTTGAGAACTCGAGAATCTTTGTGGACCTGTGTTAGCAAAGAGAAGAGAAAGAGAGAGGTGGAGTAAACAGCGTGCAGCTAAGTTGTTTACTTAGAGTTTTTGTGGGGATATACAGTCTCTGCACACAGGGCAGCTTAAAAAGCCCCAGCTGCTCTCGGTACATACTCTATTCTATTGTCTACTAAGCTTATTTGTAGCAAAAAATGAAACTTCCCATGGATCTGGAAATCCCTTGTGGTTTTAGATCGCAGATATGAAAAGCTGGGGGATGTTTTGTTGTTAAAAAAAACCAAAAAACCACCACACAACACCACACAACACTTTGAAAAAGTGCAGAATATAAAGATGTACAAACTCAATTCAATGTAATTGTAGAGACTTGTTTAACCCCTGTTAAGACATTATTTTTCTTTTCAAAAGACAGGATGAAAAAGGGAGGAAAATAGCAAGCATTGCCATTTTTACTCTTGAACATATCACAAAAGGTCTGGAAAGCAGAAAAGAACTGTTGTCAGTGACAGAAGGCACAATGTGGAAAGAATCCCAGATGGAAACATCGGTGCCATTTACTCCACCCACGGCAGCAATTGGAAAATGAGTTTCCAGAGAGGCAGAGGGTGAGCAATGCTATATGGAACTCAAACCGAATTCAGCCTCTCCTCCACTGCTGAGATTTCCCGGGGACTCTGCGTCAACAGGGAGAGGAGGAAGAAGAAGGGAGAGGAAAACAGTTTATATAACTAAATCCTAAGTATAGCAGTTGAGAGAAACTTTTAAATAACTTGTTGTTTATAATAAGGAACATTTGATCCTACAACCAAAATGAAGAAAAAACCCAACAACCAAACAACCCCCAACCCCCTGACAAACAAAAGGCCAAACCAACATGTTTCAGGACTCCTGGGGTTGAGGGAAGGGAGACTTCTGTAGAACGCCAAAGGGAATGTTTTTCACATTTCACCCTGTTTTATACTACAACAAGTCACAACACTTAAAATAAGACTTTTGGATTTTTTGGAAGAAGGCACTGAGTGAAAGAGGATACTGCTGCCTCATGCATCACTTCTGCAACTCCAGGAGATCCTGCTGCCTCATGGATGTTGTTCATATATCTTTTACCTCTAAAAATTCAGGAAGTTGGGTTTCAAAGGTCAGGCTTTGGAGAAAGAAACTTCCTTGTTTGTGAAACAAGGTGGCTATGAAATAAAGGAGGGTTACTGAAGCAAAGGCAAGGGCGTTGCCTGGGGGGTGTCTATACCCAGCTCTTCTGCACACTTGCTGAGGCTGGCTGGGACGTGTCCTCCATGACTGTGGAAGAACTATGCTACCTTCACCAAACGGTGGGACAGGATTTTTTTATGTACCTAAAATCCAACTAAATTTTGCATTAGAAGATGACAATTTCTGAAGAAAACCCACTACTAATAAGACACTGTTTTGAAAAGGCTATTCAGTAATGCAAAGACCATTACAGGCCTATCTTCAAACACTGGTAATTCTTCGCTGTCCCAGTTGGATTAGTCACTATGTGCATGAACAGCCTTTCAATAGGACCTCTTAAGATAAGTGGCAGCACACGCTGTCCTATTTATCTAAGGGTGAATAAAATTAACAGGCACTCGGGGGGCTTTTCTAAACAGATTTTCTCGTTATTTTACTACACTGCTCTCACTGGTAGTAACTAACTGTACAATATTTCCTATTAGTGGAGATGCACATTGAGAGTTTGAAAGTTCTGATTTTTGGTAGTAAAATTATTTGTTCTGATCATTATAAAACCCATATTTTTCTTTCAGTATCACTAGCATTAAAAAATGATTTATGTAAAAAAATCTCCAGCATATGGTTCCCTTTCTAGATAAGGGCTTTTTAAAATCTGTTTTAAAGGAGAACAAATACAAATAATGAAGAACAAGTCACGTGCTTTGGGATGGATACTTATCGACACTACAACTTATGAAACTCATGAGAACTGCACACATTTTCAAAAACAAACCAACTGCCATTCACATACAAAAATGAATGCGACCCTATGAAAATAATGGAGTGAACTTAACTGCATTTACCAACCAAATTATGTTTGTATTATGAGAAGAGCTTTACGACAAATTACTTCCCCAGGGAGGTTACAGAAAGAAAACTGCCTGCTGTAAATCTCTGCCTATTTCTTCAGCTAATGAGGTCACGCGAGAAGTGAGGAATCTTGCGTCCGAGCAGAACTCTAGCAGTGGGAGGTACTTTACCCATCGAAAGCAGCAGAGACAGAGTGCATCGGCGCTGGGACCAACCCACCAAGCAAGGGACACTCTGCAGGCCTTTCTGGGCACACCACCATGTCTCAAAATGCAATAAAAATGTAAGCAAAGGGGAAAAGAAAGTTCTCACCTGAGAAAAATCTTAGAGAGTCACTATCAATAAGGTCTAAAAATGGTTCTCACACAAGAAGTCCTATGTATGGAAGGTAAATCAATTATTTCTTTCTCTCTTTGAGACCTATTTATCAATAATGAAGGCACACCAGCAGTCACCAATGAGAGGTAATTCACTTTGATGTGTTTTTTAATGAAATGAATAACATTTTACTGCTGCCACTTGAGAGTACGCTTCCTGATGAATGTCCACAGTATATATTTTACCTAAACAGACTACAAGATGCCTGATTACTGAATGGTATGTTGATGGTAAATTTGCTTCTCAGAGAAGAATTAGGCTGAATAATAACAGGCTAACAAACTTACTTTTGAAATAAGTACTGAAGTTTTAGGAAAGGAAATTTCAGACTTCCCATTTATAGTGACAATCAGTAAAACTGTAACAGCCTTTTGAATTTCTATCCTTTCCTTATTTGTATCCTAGTGTGTATATATTTCTACATCTGTCTATATATCCATGAGAGATACTGAAGAACTTTGACTAGAAGCTCTTACCTATTACCTAGTGCAATAATGAAGCATGCCTAGCTATGCACATACAGTTATGTAAATACTACACGTGAGCAATCAGGCTCTGAATGAGAATGAATGCAAACACTGGGGAAAGAAATTCCTCCCCATGTACCACAAACCTCTACCTGGCTGCTTCTGTTACAACTCCAGTGGTAGATACATCTTCCTTCTTACTGGGGAAACGGCCCAATGCTATTTGACAGAGTCCTCCAGAGGAATGCTGGCAGATAGACAAACTGCCCGTTGCTCAATGGTGGGAAGCTCCTATCGCCTTCAGGGCTGCTCAGGTCTCAGACAGATGCCATGCAAGGATGAAAAGGAACTGGTATACAACCGGGCAGTGCAACTGCCTGAGGAAAGAGGGTTTTGGTGACACATCCAGTGCAGCCCCCTGACACTATACTCGAAAGCAGCATCTCTGCACATTACCCTGTAAGAAGCCAGTTGGGTGTGGAAGCAGTAGGAGTAGTCAGTCAGTACTCCTCTGGAGACTGAGTTACTGCTGTAAAAGGCACTAAAACAAACAATGGTAATACAGAAATATACTGCCTACAAATAGCAAGTTCCAGCTTTTCCAACATCACCATATAATGCTCTAGTGTTCCTCATGGCCTCACTGAGCTAAACAAAGGAACACCAAGAACACAAAGGTTACAGCAGAAAGCACCACAATGAGGAAAGGGGACGGGGAGGACAGATGATGGTGTCAGACCACACATAACCTCCGGTATCTGCTCTTCTGCAAGTGCTGCACTTGGCTCCATGAGGCATGGGGAAATTACAGGGCACTGATCAGCAGGCAATTTTCCTCCCACTTACCACAGTGTTTTTAAATGAGCAAATGTATCCTGGCTTTCCCAGTATGCACTTCATATATTACAGAACCTGAAAACTTAAAATTCATAATGAACGTTGTCTTACAGACTCTAGCACCACAGCACTAATGCACTTATTAGTACACAGAATAACATTATTCTCTGAATCATCCTGTCTTAAGCTGTGCACACGTGTGGTGAATTTTATCTAGCTTTCCTCATGTGCAGGGGAGACCTATAAGCCCTAAAAACTCATTATTCTTTTCCCCAGACTCTTGCTTAGCCTTGCAGCTGCAGTGCCCGATACAACTCTGTCCCTAGGCACAAATGCAGACATCACACTGGCAGTGCGGGCTGCAACAGCCTTCATTCAAGGCACTCTTACTGCTCCGTGAAAGCCACCTCGGACAAAAGCAGCCATGGACTTGGAAGTTTGTGGAAGCAGACCTCTCAAGCATTTCTAACCCTTCTTTCCGCACTGCTAAAGCAGTACCATCCCACAGGGATGTCAAGGAAAAAGTTTACATAAAGAATATGCATTTGCTTTACCAACACAGTTCCTCTAAATTACAAGCAGCTTTTTGACAATGCCACTACAGCTCCTACATTATTTGCTGTTTGTTTATGGAGGTTTTGTTAAGTGATGAACTTCCATCTTGCTCGACAAATAAGGATGATACCAGTTTCAGGAGCTAAACATCTAATGAAGGAGTGCCACCCGCCCATAAGGAGTCCATTTTTGGCTCCTCTCCCTGGTATGTAGATTTTTTCCTAAATGTGGCACATTAAATTGCCAAATTACTAATTGTTACTATATTACTATATTATATTCTTCCTAATTCTGCCCCAGTATGTCCCTCCAGGTTAGATATCTTTCATGGTTATCCTTACGCTGTAGAGGTGTCTCTCTAATACTTGTTAAACTTGCTTCTTTAGCTCATTACCAGGGTACTACTGGAGTGGCGGTTCACAACTCCAAGAGGGAGCAGTTGGGTTTCTGTCAGAAATCCGCATTATTTTTCCAGAGTATTTTGTTCATTAACCATTGTAAACTAATGCAAAGATTTGCTGCCCCTAGTTTGGGACATAAACAGTAAGGCACAGCTGAATAACCATGGTCAGGTAAAAAAAAGAAGCAGCTGTCTGAATTTCTTACAGCTTTATGTATGTTCAGAGGGTACAAGATGCAATCAGGACTTCAGTATCCCACTGGGCAATTTATGAATTCCAAGAATGTTATTATAATTTTTGCATACTGGCACTCTAATTGCTGGCTTATACGGGAAGTAGTTACATAGGCCTGTGGGACAAGCCTCACCCATGAGAAGTCTGTTACGTTCACAAGACAAGCGTATGAAGCACACATCTGATGGTGAGGTTCCTTTCAATACCATACTTGGTACTGTCATAAGCTAAAATTAGCCAGGCTATGACTGTAGTGGCATATAAAGCTCAATTTAATCTACCAAGCCTCCTGCACGGTTTGTACTGAGAACTGCTTGGAAAGACATGTCTTTATTTCCTGACCATGAAGCAGGAACTGTAGTTCCAGGTTGTTGCCCTGTGAAAGAGTTACTATACAGCACAAATTTGGGAGTTGTGTTTCCTGACTAATGCTCTG
Source organism: Eurypyga helias (assembly GCF_000690775.1). Lineage (NCBI taxonomy): Eukaryota > Metazoa > Chordata > Aves > Eurypygiformes > Eurypygidae > Eurypyga > Eurypyga helias. The sequence continues at coordinate 94,603 of NW_010226125.1, forward strand.
GGCTTCAACCCTAAAAAAAAAAAAAAAGTAATGTTCTAATTTTTCACATTTGTACCAGCAAATTTTTTAATAAGGAATATTTAAGGAGAATTGGTCCTATTATCATAACAGACTCTGTATCACTTTCATCAGTAGCATATTTCTGGGAAGTTTTATACATCAACTTGCTCGGGGCTTTAAAAGCAAACAGAAATGTATGGAATTAATTAACGCACGTCAAATTTAAATTTACACAAACAGATTTTTAACTTCAACCAGTAGAAGTCACTTTCAATAAAGAACCCTTTACTAACCCATCATCAAGTAACATAATTGCTCTTGCTGATGGTGCCTTCCATACTGACAACAACAATACCAAAATCATACTGACAAAATGACTGGTGTGACCGAATAATGCATGGCCAGACTGTCATCTCCTCCTGCAATTGCTACAACATCCAACATGGGTGGTGTGAAAACCCACCCAGTCAGGGAAAGCTGGGAGGGCAGATCATTATTGTTAATTATGCTCACGTTGAGATACTGTAATCGAATTGGGAACTCACTGGGGAAGCGCACGCACAAAACGTGGGCTACGTCGTCACTCATTTGGTGAGGCCATTAAGTGAAATGTTGACTTCAGCCCCTGGCTGGCTGTGCTACACAGGACAAAGGTATCCCCCCTTCTCTCTCCTCACATACTGGCATGTGTTTGACCTGCCAATACAACTCGCCTTGACTTCTTCCCATGCAAGTCGTATCGTTCTGCTCCCACTCTATTTTTGATTTAGTCTGGGTTCTTCCAGGCTCGAGGAGGACCATATTTAGCAACACAAATGTTATCAGACCTGAAACCCTTCCCTCAGATAATCAAACTGAGATACACTGAATATACCAATGATTCGGCGGCTTTCTCAGGTGTCTACAGTGTCCTGAAAGCCCATCAGACCAACACTGCAGTGAGCTCCTTGTTTCGCTACAGTGAATTCACTACCTACTTGGGAATATGAAATGAAGAATTAATGATAAAATGTTTCACACCTGGTGGATACTGAAAGCATGTATTTTCACCTGGTGAATTTAACTTTTATTTTTTATAAGAATTATTATCTCTACATAAAAAGCTTGCAGTGAAAGGTTTTATGTAAGGTACCCTTCTGGCAAGCCAAACATTGATGCTTTTTTTGCTTATAATTGCTTGTATATTTTTAACCTGTAAGAGCTGTTTTCAGAGGTGCTCTGATTTTTTTTTTTTTGTGAAAAGTATATCCTCAGGCTATCATATGCCAAAAAATGCCCTCACTAGTATATTAAGAGAAAATCAGAGTTGCACAGGGATTTCATTAGGCTAAAGGCTGCTCTTACTGGAGTCAAATGCTGAAAACGTCAGAAGCTCCCCAGTGTATTTCAACTTTAAAGATAGCAATAAACAACAAAATTTAAATTGTTTCAAATCCCTGAACATTAGAGTGAATATGATCTCTTTAATTGGGTAGCATCTCTTCAAGCCTGCTAAGAAAGCAATTCTATACACAATTTAGAAGGAAAAATAAACAGCAAACTAATCAGAATCTTCTGTCATATCACCTTATGTGATAACAGTTCCCTTTATTTCTCTTCTTGGATTGCAAAACCATGATTGCAGAGTATTTGTTAAAAATATCAAATCAGCTTCTGCAAAAACAGAGAACTTAGCAAGTTTGGCTTCTACTTCTGAATAAATACAAAAAGTAGTGGAGATAAAGCAGAAAAAAAAAAAAAAAGAATGAAATAGTGTAGATCCCTGATGTGTCACAGGTTGTATATTACTTCGGCCTTCTCGTCCCAAAAAGCCTGAGAAATGTCTTTTCACCTCAGAAAGCCTCTACCTGGAAAAGGCAGTGATATGGTTAGTGATAGGGGCAGCTATGGTCAGTCAGTGGTGGTGTGAAAGGCTTTTCCTGCAAGGTGTGACTGCATGGTGTAGGACTGTTCAAGACTTGGTCACCCCTACAAAGGGGACCTAACAGAGATCTATATGGTTAAGAGCACATACATGCACTAAGTTAAGAGAGAAAAGGTTGATTGTTGCCTCTTCCAGTAACAGGAGCCTCTGAAAGTTTGCATGGCAGGTTCAAAACTAACCAAAAGAGATGCTTTTCTCTCCAGCCTGGAATTAAAATGTTCAACTCCTTGTTGCCACGATACAGCTAGAAGTACACCTGAGTTGAAAATCGATAAAACTATTTTGTGGAAGAATGATCCATCAAAGGCTACAAGCCAGCTACCTTTAAATCTTCCCTAGAAATATGTTTTTAAGTACTGTCCAAGGCAAGCTAACTGAATTAGCTGGAACGTGGGGCTCAATGCTCTTCAGTGCAATCACTTGTACTTGCAGGTTTGGTTTCTTTAATGCAAATAGCTCAGAGACTGAGATCTGATATAGAGCGACACAAATCAACGTTTTCCACAATTTTTACTAAGCCCACATCTGCTGTGCAGAATGGAAACTTTAGACTGCAAGTTGAAATAGTAAAAACAAGTAGCTTCATGAGTTTTTAATTTTGTAAGGAATTTTTTTTCAGAAGAAAGTAAACATCCCTCTTACAGAAGCTGCATATCTGATGGCAATAAGTTCACGAATTTTTTCAGTAAAACACCAAGTCTTGCTACCAGCACAAGCAGATATTCCACAGGGGCTTTGCAACCTTAGACTTGTCACTGATGCTTTTGTCATTTACAGTGACTTGAATTTATGTTCATCTTCCTCAGTGCTTTTTATTACAGAAACATAGGTGGAGAGGTTTTGGAGAAATTATCCGGGTGCAACGACATGGTATTAGGCTATAAATTTTTCTTTGATTTATGTCATGTCTTTCATAACTAGGGTAAAAGAAGCACAAAACCCAAGATTGCTTCTGGAAAAGAGACCCAAGGAAAATAATTTCTACGTAACATGGAGATCATACTACTTTGTATAGTGCCCTTGTTTTTATCTGTTATATTACAGATCTTACTGCGGGTAAACCACAAAGTTCAGTGTATATTATATGATACATCTATATTTGACAACCCTGTGGAGAAATAAGAACTTTCTCAGTTCAAGTTTTCTATGAGAAAGTACACAGGAAGGTTGGAACAGGCAAGAATTTGTCTCTTGTGGTTACATTATGGTGCGATAGGCACCATGGCAGCACAACTGCTGGTGATGAAAACAATGTTGGTGATCATGATTTACACAATTCTCTGTGAATGATGAAATACAGGAAGCATATGGTCACCTTAAGCTGAAGTTTTTAAAACAACCCCCTAGCAGGTGTGTGCAGAAACCTTGCGGCGATTTCAGAACTGGAAATCCAGAGTTACATGCCTAAGTGCAGCCAACAACCTTCCCTGGAGGTTGGCTCCCCTCAGCCTGGAACTACTACAATGATTATATTTGCCTTGGAAAGAGGAAACACATGTTAAAGAACCCCAGGAGGAACAGAGAGAAGATCTGGCTATATACTTTTGGTCATTAGTAACAGTGCTAGCTATATTTTTGGAAGACATGAGCTAAGGGGACACTATAAGAAGGTTTTACTTGTCAAAAATAACTGGCACCTCAGCTAATTATGGACAGATATTTACAGGGTTTCTAACATAATCATGATGTTATGCCAGATTCTCCTCCTTGCAGGACAGCTTGGGCTGAGGAACTGTTTCTTTGCACTGGCATAGTCTGCCAGAACATGGTCCCAGCATAAAATATAACCACTTGGCTTGCCTGTGCAGCATGCTAAATTGCCTAATTCTGTGAAACAAAGGCAAAGGCAGCATGGGTGCTTTTACAGTAGGCTATCCTGTAAGAGAAATGTGTCACTATCAAAACAAAATGCTTTTAAACCAGTTTTTCTAACTGGAGAAAAGATTGAGAACTCGGTCATCCTCATTTGTGGCACAGAGCGTCACAGCTGATGGAATTTTCATTTGAAAAACCAATCACAACTCAAGGCAAGTTGTTCTGTAGCTTATCCTCACCATTACAAATTTATGACCTATTTCTAGTCTTTTGCCTTTTGCTTCCGTGTCAGCCCGCTAGATTTTGACATCTCTTCCCCAGCTACCTTGAGTTTCCTGTTCCCAACAAGCACTACAGATCACAGCTTGTAGAAAGCATTTCCTTTCTTTTTACGCAATTAAATTAAGCCTCCACCACCTTGGTGGGATCTGCTTTCCTTTCTTTGTTCACTGGGTTACTCTCAGCAACCTCCTACTCTCCATCATCCTGGGGAGCAGCGATGCTCTGAAACGCAGTCTTCCCTGTGTTCTAGCTCTAGTTCTCGTAACTACAAGGTCTTTAAGGCCCCTTCCAACCCAAACCATTCTATGATTCTATGATTCTCACAGCTGTGGCCAGATCTAGGTGAAATATAAAATCTCACCCCTCCACTCTGGTTTTCCTCTGAGTAGAAGCCCAAAGACTATGGGTATCATAGGCCTCCAAGGGATAGTGTTCGCTGCTTGGGGTCATCTGACACCCCTGAAGTTCAGAGATAGTGAAAGCGATCACAGACCCAAGTGCCATTTTCAAAATTGACTGAAGAGCCTAATTTTTACTTCGAGTGACTTTTGTACTTCTACTATAGATCCCACAATCTTCTTTAGCCACAACATGTACAATCTTAGGAAACTGGCCTTTTGGGACGGAGGAGAGCGAGAAGGTGGTGGCAGATGTTTTTGAGTTTCATTGACTCTAAAAGCCATTTCCAAACTGTGGGTTTCCGAGGCAATAACTTTTCTCTTTATGAAAACTATTCTTACTACAGGAAGATACTCTCTGATTCGCTAGGTCTCATATTCACCACTTCTCAAGCATTCCATAACAACAGCTTTGCACATATAGGAAACACCGTGATGGCTGCAAGGAACCCATTACAAGGGCTTCTGGCACCACCAAGCCCAGCTGGTGTTGTTCCAGGAGCCTCCCCCAAGCCGCCCGTCTCACTCAAAATCTGAGTTTCATTTAACCCGGAACTAAATGCACAATCATCTCCACTTACATTTTATTCCTTATTCTCACTAGTCTTGCTGGGTAAAGCGATCAGGGTAAGCTTCTTCCCTGTTCGTAGCCACAGGGCTGCCCGATCTCTGTCCAACCCCAAATTTACAGCCAGCAGAAATCTCCCAAGTGAGGTTTCCTTAATTTCACCTACTCCTTGATGCCTGTAAATCTTCACATGATTAAATCAACCTTTCAAAAACTGTCTGAAAAGTGGTTTTAAATCGAAGTTTTTTTGGCAGCCTCTCTCCTCACTCTCTAGTGGTGATAACAACTCAAATGCTTTTAAACAAATCAGCGGTGATATTTTTTATTCCAGAAGGCCACAGTTCATCCCTCTGGAATCCAGAAGGGAAGAAAGAATTAGCTGCTATTATTTTGTGCCAGCAGTACTCAAAACATGGAGCCAGAAAGCAACCATCATACTTAAAATGCAGCCATTTTCTTCATGTAAATACACTAAGGCCCTGCAGAGAACCTGTTTCATGCTTTGTGAAATCACACTATTTAATAGCACCACACTAGGTACAGCGATGTGGGAGTTGTTAACCATCATCAACAAGATCCAAAACTCGCAAATTGGGGCCACAAAAGGAGGCAAACAGTATTTATCTTCTAGCTTTTGAATCACAATTTTAAAAAAACAAAGCTAGAAACCTTTTTTTTTAATTATTAAAAAGAACTGAGAACCTTGCAAAAATTTTTATTTTTGTTTAAATAAAGTACTGTATTATCACATTTGTTTCCTAACCTTTTTCTTCTAGAGGTTCAGCTCCCAGAAGTGAGCGACGTGAGGCACCACTGATACCCGAGGTGTCCCCTGATAGCAAAAGCCAGGCCCAGACGCAGGGGACACCAGAGGCTCACTGTTGACAGGGAAGGCTGTGCTATGTGTGTGTGGGTGTCTCCTGAGGCTGCACTGTATCCAGAAACAGTCCCAGACTGCAGTAATGACCTATTAAAATCCACAAGCATGAAAGTGGAAGGAAGTGTGTCCCAGACTGCTGGAAGACAGTCTCAGAAGTTGGAATGATCTGGAGGGATGAAATCCCTTGCCACGCTTCATGTCACAATATGGTAGATGCTATGCTAACAGGCACAGAGATTGGCAAACACCAGCTTAGTCTGTAAGGTTTCGGTTTTTCTGGTGGTGTGTTTTTTTTTTTTTTTTTTTTTTTTTCATAGTCAGGCATTAGTTTTACAAAATGTCATATTTGTTTGTTGGCTGGTTGGTTTTAGCCCAATTAATTAGACATTTTAAATCACCTGAGGTTTTTAACACAAGCTACTTAACGTGGATATGTGAGAGGCACAGGAATAATAAGCTCAACTGTGATTAGAAAAATAACCATTAAGCAGAAAAGCATCTGGGACACTGGACAGCACAACTGAAATGTGAAGTACAGCTTGGGTGCAAACCAGACACTTATCATCGTAGAGTGCACAAAATGCCCTGGGCAAAGCCATCTTCCTGGCCTCAGCCAGGTGCGCTGCACCCAGCTTGGATGCTGCCAGCCCAGAAGAGGTGGGAGGTAACTGAGGGATCAGAAGCCTACAAATCACTGTTTGTGAGAAAAACTAAATCAACCTTCATAACAACCTTTCAGCTTGAAAAAGGAGCTGCCGTAATGGAGCAGTTTTGTTTCCTGCGCCATAATGGAAAGGAAATGCTAGGCTTAAATTGCAGAGGGAATGATTCAATAAGCCATTAGGAGGAAAAAAATAATAAATTTCTTTCCAATACAGCAAAGAGGAAAAGCATTGTCCAGAGAGAATGAGGAAGGCCCATCACTGGAGGTGTGAAAGGACAGATTTGGTGGGTATCCAGACTTAGCAGGCAGAGCTATACTGGATAACCTCTGAATTCACTCCCATCTCACTGGCTCCGAGACACACACAGCACACTTACAGCTTCACCAGAGCCTTTGGAGGGGCCTAGATTTTAGCCTGCATACGCTGCCTTCCTGCAGGAGAGAGGTTTAGGAAATAAGATGCCAAAACATAAGTACCTAGTACCATTTTAGCTGTCAAAGAGTATCCAGGGGTGTTGCACAGGGCTGGCAGGCTGGGCGCATAACCTACACATGCTTTAGTGGTGCTATTAGCAGTGTTAGGTTAACAGTTGGACTTAAAGTTTTTTGCCAGCCTAAAAGAGTCTGCAATTCTATACGAGATATGTGCCTCTCTGGAGAAGCAGTTAGCGGCTAAAAGGAAAGGAAAGTCAGCCAAAGGCCAGGATAGGGCGCTAGGAAAATTCACAAAAAGCTGCCCTGCAACATTTATTTCATAGGCTTCCATGACAATCTTCATCTTAAATCCATAAACTCCGAGGACTTATTTTTTAAAACTAGATTAACCCAAAGCAAAACTGCTTTGTAACAAATCTGGCTTTTCCAGAGTCTCCTGTCCAACAAAAAAATTCCAGCAGGATGCTGACTGTGCACACCGATGTCTTTAATAGCTCATCCTGCTTCCCATCACAAACAGTAATTAAACAAGAATGCATGTTTACATGGTGACACTACAGAAGTTCACCATGGTAGTAGTTTAATAAAACTACATCCCTCCCATGTCCTTCCAAGCACAACTGACTCAGGTTCATCCCTGCATGTGTTTTAACAGTTGCCTTAAAAGAACCTGAGAGCCACAGACAGCAGATGGGTACCACCTGGAGATGCATTAAATATAATCTGAAAAGATTTTTGTCCTCCCCTATTATCCCAGTCCTACTGGTACTGCGTTATATTTTTCCGATTTCTTTATAATTGATTACAAAAAGGTGGAGTTTGTTGGTTTTTTTTCTTTAGCTTTGAAAAAAAGCTAAAAATGTTTAAATTATACATTTCAAAAGAACATTCTCATACACACAATAGCTGGTTAACTTTTTTCACTGTAGGTGTCTGTTTCCTTTGCATTTAGAAAATTTCAGATTAGGCTATGTCGCTGCTGCATCTCAAAGAGGAATTATCACAGTTCTGCAAAATATCCCAGTGAAAAATGGCTTCCTCATGTACTGTGCAGTGGTCAAGTCTGAAAGTGTCTTAGAACAATGCTCAGTGAGAAGACTTATGTAAATGATTAAAAGCAATGCATGTTTTTCATATTTGAAATCAAAATGAACTCGAGTGTATGTTTTGGGACAGGAAACCCCCCTTTTTAATGGGAAACTATGTTAGTTAAAAGAAAAAGTAGTCTGATTTTCCTTTTTGTACACAAAATATTTTCAAAAACCTACATATCTTTAAGAAATGTGACTATAATACCCTTCAGAATGAAAGCACATTTAGAATTGAGAGGGTGGAATCTGCAAGCACAAAAAAGGCTTTTCTATATTGCTTTTGAGACATACCAGGCCACCAGTCTGGGAAGCAATCGCATATCCTTCAGTATGGTAAACAGAGAGCCCTGGAGGGCTTGGGCTGTCTTCCCTGTATGGCTTGTGAGTGGTCTGCCACGTAGGAGTTGTCTTTTCCTGAGGACAGCACCTTGGCAGCCAGACTCAGACAGGGCAGTGGCAGGGACAGACCTTGCTTACAACAAGAAACGGAAAAATTAAAGGCAAACCTTGGTTACAAAACACTCAGCAAGAGAGTTAATGCAGAACGTAGAAGAAAACAGAAATATATTCTCGCATCCCTAGATTCCTCACTCCAACACCTAACCCGAATGTGTCTGGTAGCAAGGCTCCATGGACAGCCACCAACCTAGTAATTGAGGATATTTTGCAAGAAAAGTAATTTATAAGAATGGCCATGTAAGAAATTCTCTTGTGCCTTTCTTTTGCTTGTGAAAGGCCATTTAATCCATATATTTCAGGCAAAAACAGATGACCTTTGCTGGTAATGACACCTAAAGCTATTAAAACCAAGATAAGAGTAGGAATTTACCTCTCCATTGCGTTTTTAGCAGCATGGGCAATGGAAATCAATTAAAATTTAAAATATGGCAACAGCATATTTGTGGGTAAAATGCATTCATATGTAAAAACACTAACAGGCATAAAATTAAATTACTTTTATTTTTGTTGACAACTCATATTGCTTTCTGAGTTGCTACTCAGTAAATGATTCAATATTTGGCTTTCACACACTGCAGGCAATTTTTCCCCTTGAACTAAAATTTAAAATGAGAATACAGGGGGTTTGTATCCCATCATTTTTATTTAGATTACAAACCCACTTTTATGATGGAGGTTCTGTTGCATATTAGAATTGGAAAGGTTTTATGTTATAAAGTTTAAAATGTGAACATGCTCAGAAAAAAAAGATTCCTACTCCTAGTACTTGTTTATTCAAGTTAGTCTTCAAATCAATTTTAATATAATAGTCTACACCACATTTTTGCATATGCAGCTGAACGTACACATATATATGGCAGCTAGAAGATAATTAAGCAATTCTTATTTGGGATGCCAATTTTCCCAAATATGCAGTTGCTTCTGGAAGCTTACAGAAACTCCTATTCAGATTAACACGTGTCTTAAAATTTAACAAGAATAAAACAGTTTGGCCTGCCATATAACCTAGATTATCAACGATGCTGTCCCCCCCACCTATTCATTTTCAAATATAACGGCTCTCACAGGATCTCACTGGATCTTATGAGAAATGAAGCACCAAACGGTTCAGTTTAAAGAAACCCAAGTGTATGTGAAGAGGAGACATTGCACCAGACATTTTGTACGTAGAGCATTTGCTCTGAAAAGCAGGTTGTCTTGTCCTGCTTTTCCATGGTTTCTTCCTCCCTGAAACAGTGATCCACTGATAGAAATGTCTTTGTAAACATATAAACTATCTGTACCAAAGCAGTGCAGGCTAGACATTTACATTACAAACCGACAGGATTATGGTCATATTTTTGAATGTAACTAGGCAATATTTTTAGGCAAGCTCATCCTGAGTTAACAGCAAAGCTAGCCCTGGGAGGCGGTGGAAGGAAGACCTCCTCCCCACAGACAAGGCACGAAACTCTGGTGGTCCTCAGCCCACAGGAGTACAAACGCCCAGTCAGGTGCCATGGGAAGGCTTAAATGGAATTTAAAAATGAAAATCAGATCACAAAAACAAAGCTCAGAAAAAGGAGCCATTTCATTAGTCTGCTTCAGTGTCTGAGCATGCACGGGCTGTGCTGCACAGAAGAAAGTCGAGCAAAGAAACCTTCAACCCTGGCAAATGCTCTGGTCTGTACAGGACTGATAGCAGAAGTAATAACTTCGAATAACATCCTCCGCAGCGTCCCAGAGGGTGCTGCAGTCGTGCTGTTTTCCAGCCTCATAAGGAATATTTCTAATGTGAAACATTACCTGTCATGTCTCATAGCTTCACTTATTTAAGACACTACGAGGCATGCACACCTTTACTAATCTGAATAATTCCAGAGGGGAAGATAAGATATCCTAATGGTCTCTCCCTTACCTCTTGGTGCTGAGAAAACTAACAAGGTGGTCAAATGACAGGACACCACTAATGGTATCCTCTCTATAATGGAAAGATGTTGTCAGCAAAGCAAACCGCCCGATTAATTTCAGATACACATCCCCAACAACTCCAGTGTGTGCGCATTCCAGGCTTTACACATTATTCATCCTGACTCCCACATTTCATTGTGGCCTAAACCCTGCTAAAGTGAAAAGATAGAGAAGAAAATCCTAGAAGCGGCACACAGCTTCATAATTGCAGTGTTCAGTTTACATTTAGTAAACTAAATTATAGTATTTAGTTTACAACTGTAGCATAAAGTTTACATTACTTCATCATGCAGCGTTTAATTAGCAACCATTGATCTTTCTGAGAGATACTGTTTGCACTGCACAGCACAGCCCTCTCATTAAAGAGGCAAGCCTCCCTGTACCTGTATTGCAGAATTTCAAATACCTGATCTTATTCAAAGTGCAAATTCCCTTCTTGGGTGGGATCTGTGGATGTCCCACGGATGTACCTGCTTAGGCGTAGTTCGTGCAACTCTACTTGTTGCTCGTCATGGCACTCCTTAAACCCCTCTGTCCTATTTTGTAAAAGTAGTGCCACCTTGAGTTTCATTTTGGCGACTGGTAGGTGGGGTGGGAGGAACTGTTCTCCATTTCTCTTATTACTCACTTGCTGGTTCCTATTTTTTTTTTCCCTAATTTTATTTTTTATTTAATGGGGAAAAAAAGGAAAAACATTTCCGGCTTGGTACCTTGGCACAAGCATTTGGCATCTTTCAGTGACTAGCTCTCACTGACATCAAGGGTTTGAAATCCTTGAATCCTGAAATCCTTTTCAGGGTTGGGATGTCTCTGAGCTGCAAAATGCCAGCACCACCTCCTGCTCCGGCCTTTGACACGTGTCTTCAGTGGTTTAAAGTAAAACACCAGGTTTCAGAGGCTGGAGCATGAGGCTATTGCATGCCTCTGGGACAGCACTCACTAGACTGTGTGGGGCTAAGCATGGGATGCTGGGAGATGTGGCAAACCTGAACAAGGGATGAGGGTGCCAGAGAATATGTATGAATGTGCCCAGGCTGAAGAAACGTTGCAAAATCTTTTCAAGGTGACACAAGTCACGCATGGAAGAATGTTGGATCTCATAAACGCCCTGTGGGAGTGGGGGTGGGAATCAATGCAGCAAACAAATGGCCCCCACCCTTCAACTGCCCCAAAAGGACAGCCATTGATTTACCACAATCTGTTTAAGGCTTTGTGACAGTTGTCCACCCTATATAGAAGATAGTCCAAAATTATGATGATGGGATAACAACAACAAAAAAATCCTAAACCACACATTAGCAGGAATTACAGTACTTAGAGTGCAGGAAAAGGACAGAAAACCTGCAGAAGAGAACAGAGAGGTGAGGAACAACGCAGAAGGAAATGGGGTTGAACAGGGTAAGAAAGTCTAAGTGATTTCTTCCTGCTCCAAATACCTTTTCAAACTCAAACTCAACTTCAGATGTTAACGCCTTTCTATCCATATTCCTGAAGAAATCTGACCCTGCACAGTGGAAAGCTCCCTTGCACTCTGCTGCAGGTCCCAGGTGCGAGTTCCCTGGAAGGTGTGCCCATACTACTCCGGCCAGCCCCGCAGCACAAGGAGCCAGCAACAGAGCTCCTGCCCAGCACTGGCTGGGCAAGTGACAGTACTGGAGACTCCCACAAACGCTCTTGCTCTCCAAAGACTTTTTCAGGGAGCATGGAAAAAAGGTGCAGGTTTTTCTGTGGCTAAGTCGCAGGATCTACAGCCAGTTACACTCTGCAGAGAGCTAGCATCTGCTTCCCTTAGATGGTGAACCCTTAGTCACTCCTGTTACTTTCCCAGAAACCAAAGAAGTCTTTGAAAACGAAGGAACCACCATCAAAAATACTTTCAAAAAATAAAACATAAAATGAAGCAAGCCCTCCTGGGACAAAACCCGGAAAGCCTCCCAAGAAGATCACAGAAGTGTTCTTTGGCACTAAGTGGTGAAGTCTGCCGAAACGCAAGAGTGCAGGCAGCAGTGGGGCTGGAGGGAAGGGGGTGACAGTGCCGTGCGGCACAGCTGCCTCCTTCTATTACCTCCCACTAGCAAAATACAAACCTGGGGAGGCCTCACTTGTCCTTCACAACTGAATCCCAGAAATGCCACGCGCCATGCCACAGGCCTTGGCCTGCCTGCTGCATGCAGGCTGCTCTGAACAACACAGCCGGAGGCGTGTTTGGTGCCACGGGTTGGAACGTTGTTTGCCGTTTTCGTAGCCTCAGGAGCAAACACATGGACAAACACAGATATCCCACAGGAGAATCCTCTCCAATTACAAAGCAAGGGACCATTACAGGATGGTGTCAGTATGGAACATCTAAATGATTTACACAAAAGCCATTTTAATTAGGGAAACAAAACAATCCATTAAAGATTAGCAGTGCAACGTTAATGTGATATAACATGACAAAAAGAAACAACTGAACACACAACAAAGTTAGATCCTAATGGATAAACCCAGGAAAGGACAACCCATATTTTCAGTTTACCAGGATGTATCTAGGCATTATAGCAGAGGTGATATACAGAACTATTCGCAGTGTAGGTAAATTTTGCAATATCTATTTAAGGCATAAAGTAGTGATTAACAGAGGGCAGGTTCTTAGTTGTTGCAAATCAGTGTAGCTTTAGTAGAAAGTCAACAGAACTATTTGAAATTGTAGCAGCTAATGACAGCACCTGAAAAAAGCATGGAGCTCCTAATTTGTGGTGTGGTTATTTGAAAACAATTCTGCAAAAGAAGTTGGAAGAATCAGGACTGCATTTTACTATCTGATTTAAAGTCAGGACGTTTTAAAAGCGGGAATGTAAAACCAAAAAGCTGAGAAAACAAACTTTTGGCAACGACATTTGAACTTACACAGCAACAGCTGCAAAAGAGCTGCATTCCTTATCCCGCACAAAAAGCAATAGGAATGATTAAGCTGTAAAACACATACATGTACACACAAGAACACACATCATCATCCAAGAGCTCAGAACGATGTCAGGATCACAAATGTGCAAGGCAAATAAATACATTTAGAAGGTTCATCCGATACCACGTCAGGGAAGGTTCAAGGTGAGGTTAAAACATTTCTAAACAGCAGAGGATTCCCCTTCTCCAGCCAGTTGCAATATTTCAATTTCCCAGAGCAATGGACGTGGTGGGGGCAATGACATAGCACGCACAAGGGCACCCATTCTGTTAGCAGACTTAGCAGTCATAAGCAAATCTCTCAGCTCAGAAACTGGGATCTTGCACTTAAGAACACCACTTGCATGAAAACCCTCCTGCCTTTTACTGGTAAGGGCACTGGAAAAAGCCAGCATTGCAAACAGAACATTGCAGCCATAGCAACAAGCAATTCAACACTTAAACTCTTCAACAGACTAAACAGTATTTTCTTTCTGGTTTTATAATTTCATGGACAATAATTCACCATGAGCACTTTACTTCTGTAGCTGGTTGTTAATGTCTCAAAACCAATCTCCTGTTAAAGCTTCAACCAAGAGAGCATCCTCACCCAAAATAAAATAAAAGTATGTGTATACAGGGAGACCACTTCAAAAATTATTCTCTTCCCTTTCTGGAAATTCATAAAGAAAGATGGAGAAGAGCCTAACTTCTGGCCCATTAAATCAAGCACTAGCCCTTTATTTGTATCATACGCTATAAAATGTTACAATCAGGAACTCAAAAGCCTTAAAATTGAGATTTAAAACACCTAACAATTTAGGTCCTGCAACAGTATCTCTGAGTGATGCTCAAACAGCACAGGAACTCCTGTGGGAAGTCTCCTTGACCCTTTACGTTGACTGTGAGGAATTATTCTTTTAAAATACTTTTTTATTCCTATCAGTAAAAACCCATTTGGAAACCAAAATTGGAGGCTAAAAATAGGATAAAACATTCTGCATGGTTGATGAAATTTAACCCTGTTAATTAGACAGCTTCATTTCACAGTCTAAGAGTCTAATATTACCCTAATAAATGTATGGGCTTTTTGGAAAGCGTCATGCATGACCATGAATACAACTGACATAATGCCTTTTTAAACTTTTAATAGCAACAAGTTTAATATATGCAACAGAAATCACTGTTTTCTCAATAGCAAGACTTTCAGACGTTTAGAAACTATTGACTAAAGCATAAGGGCAATGAAAAACTGTTGATCTCTCCCAAGTAGACTAAGTAACATCCCCATGAATTTTAATGCTCAACAAAGGTTCTAACCTTAATGAATTAACTTAGGAAGGCAGTTAATTATCCAAAGATTTCATTAGACTTTCCTATCTCTGTAGCATTTTTATACTCCTTTACTGCAGTGAAAACCCCCTGAATTTAAAGGAACCAGATAGCACAGACACTTTGCAAGCTTCAGGGGTCATCCTGCCTTCCTTGCCACTACAGGTAACTTGATCGCAGCTTAACCCCACAAACTGTGGATGCAGGTTTCATTGATTGAGCCTACAACCTGCCTGTGCATTCAACTTCGCTAGCAACACATGCTGAGAAGCTCCAAAAATGACAGTGAAGGACAGAGCATGAAACAGACACAGAAATATGTTTACACATTCAGGAGGAGCAGGGTCCTTCTTCATCCCCTGTTTATTTGGATTATTTTTGACAAGTAGCACTAATTTCTGTGGAGTTAATGTGCCATGTAAGAAAGAGTTACTCAGCGTTATGATTTTTTTTTTTTAAGCCCCGCTGGTCACATAGTTATTCTCTATTAATTTTTTTGTTTGTTTGCTGAAAATGTTTTTTGAAGTTCTCTATAAATCACAAGGTGAGGAACTGGGGAAAAACCACACTTTTTCAACTCTTACAGCTTCTGGGCTGTCTTGGGGCCTGCCCACCTGGATACTAAACAATCACAACCTGCCCCTGCACTCCAGGATTTACCAAGCGTCTTTTACAACCCAGATGGGGTTGGCTGGAAATCTTACTAAGTCTGTCCTGAGACATACACGTGTCAGCAGGGAAAGATATGTGCAAGTGGAAGTGTGAAGAAAGTATGGAAGCAGGATCCATTTATAACTAAGAATTACTAGTAGGAGGCAATTGGTGACCAGCCTGCGGGGAGGTGTCTGGTGATGATGAGAGGTCATGCAGCACTCTGGCTGATGATTAGGCCCCATACATAAGGCAGATCAAAGAATTGTAAGACAAGGGGGACCTGGTAAAACATGTGGGGTGTTGAAAGACTGTTGGGTTTTTTTGACAGGAAAAAGGAAAAACTACCTCTACGTTACACAAACAGGACTCTTGAAAAGCCACAGAAATATCCCATACTTACTTTTATCTTCCTGGTTTTCTTCTGCTGCTTTGCCTTCCTCTTCTTCCTCCTCCTCCACCTCCTTCTGCTGCGCTTCTTCGTGGTGATCGGCGGCACCGACTGAAAGGCTCTGGCAGCAGTGGTTGAAGCCGCTGTCCCGAGGCAGAGTGAAACTTCGGGGCTTTCCCCCATTCCCATTCAGCACTTGCATCCGCTCACCCTCCACGAGCGGGAAGGGGCCGTAGTGGTCTTGCAGGTGGCACTTCTGGGTGGGCAAGGTTGACTGCCGCCGGTGCTCGGGGGAGACCACGGCTGCCTCAGAGAACACAGAGTCCTCCAAGGGCAGCGTCTGCAGGTAGTGGAGTCCTGAGCTCGTCAGTGGCGTCTCTATGAGGTCCTGCCAGGAGCGCCGCTGGCTCGCCGTCTTGCGCACCGGTGAGTCGGTGGCGCTCCCCACCACCTCCGGGCGAAACTCCTCGTGCGACGACTGCGACTGGGAGGTCTCCGTGGACGAGAGTCGGCTGTGTTTTGGCTCCACATAAGGGCTTGCGCAGCTCATCTACAACATTAGCAACGGAGCAATCTTTAGACCAATGCAGACCGAGACCTACCACGAATAATAATCTTTTCATTGTCTCTGATGCCACCCAGTTCAGCAACAAAGGCACAAAATCACCTGATTAACCTGCCCTGATCCTAACTTTAAGGCATGCATGCATCTGCACATGTCACACCTGTAGGTCAAACACTGATGCTTATTCATAATAAGTAGCCTTAATCTGTCCCCTAGTCTATAAAATAAGCCAACACTATTATTTACAGAAAACTTTGCAGAATATGGCACTATGGAAGTCATAGGAGAGATGTGCCTGGTCCATTAAAAATCTTAAAAATGCCATCCAAATGCCTGTTGTCATCCTACCTTGCCAAAACTTTCTTTGGAATCGTGTTTGGAGTGCTTTAGTTCAGTTCAAAGATCTATGATTTTGGAAGATATTGCATTTAAATTAAACATCATGAACACCTTCTTTCCCCAGACTTTCCCAATTTCTCAGTCCAAATGTTTGCATTTTAAAAACTATATTCAAGTAAAATGCATTAGTTAACACAGAGTATAAAGACAAGAAAAATCACCAGTGCAGAATATGTTAGAAATCCATATTCTGTTTTTTTACCAACAACTGCCTCAAGAAGAAAATAAAAACCAAATCCCTTTTTGTTCTAATTTATAGAGAAACCTACTTTTTCACAACAACAGAACAACTGGTATCACTGTTTGTGGTATAAGACAGAACATTTTTACATTGGCATTAGTAATTTGTAACTGCAAAGCTTCACAGCACAAGTGTTGCAGCCTTAGAGAAGAGTCTGTGTTGTTACTGAGGTAACAACATTTTGTCAAAGATGATAGGGGGACAGCGAAGGGTTGCATGGATAAGGAACATCATTATGAATGAAGAACAGGAAGAAAGAATTCTGTAACTTAAACCATTTTGGACTGCAAGTGGGATTATAAATCCATGTTTTCTACACACCAGTGGAAACAGCAATGATGGCTCTTGAAGTTAGTGATGCATGTTACTTAACAAATGCCTAAGTCAAGTACTGACTCAAAAAGTACACTGGAGAGTGTCCTAATGTGCGTATGCAGGTGCTTTTAAGCAGGAGAGCAGGTAAAAGTGACACTCACTTCATGTAGTCATTCCTGTAGACAGTTGCAGGTGACTTACCGAAGGAGGCCGTGGGTACGTGTCGTACGGGGGTGGTGGACTGTCTTGTTTGGGTGTCGATGGGGTATCGGCTTCCTCCTTATCACTCTCACTCCAGTAATCTACAAGTTACATACAGATCAGATGAAAAACTACCAACACATTTGGATATTCAGTGGTTCACCTTCACAAAAGCAACTGGAAACTCCATCCTTAGTGAGAGTTAAACACCAGTCAGTGCTTACTCTGTACATGTTAGCTGCTGTAGTTTGAATTGCTTTAACCTAAGAGGGAAAATTCAAAACATTATGGGGTATACTAAGTCTAATGCCCAATCACAGAAGTATTAAACAAGAACCTGCAAAAGAGGCACAAATTTAACTCTTGTACACAGTTTATAAACACAACATGCATACTGAATACTCCTAAAACAAGTATCAGATTTTTAAATATTGATACAGCCATCAAAATAATTATGATTGGACATATGACCGGAAAATACTGAAAGTATTTTTTTAACAGAAAAGATGAAAAAAGTAACTTGCAAAAGTCTTCTTGACTACAAATAACAAACATAATTAATAACAACTGGCAAATCAAACAAGTAATGTTTATTGTACCCATGACTAATCACTGTTATTTCTCTACCAATTTTCCCCACTGTATACTAACAGTTACCCAAACTTTTGAATTCAACTTCTAATAACAAACATCTGCATTTAAATAAGACAGAAAAACTTTATATCATATATCCGCTTCATAAAACAGCTGCTGCCCTGTTTTCCATGCAAGAGCATAAAGGTGATATGGTAAGGAAAAAATATGACAATGATATTTAAGCACAGAGTTCCAAAAGATGGATGAGAAAATAAAAAAAGACACAGAGCTTGTGGGCTAAATTTAATGGGATATGAGGTTTCATTTTCTCAGGAAATCAAGTCTTGGCCAAGCACGTTTCGCATAGTTGGTAGCTTGGTCAAAGGGCAAAACACATGGAAGAATGTTCCACATGGGAATTTATATTTATTCAGTTGCAAATCTTTTTGAAGCAGAACAGCATCTAACTAAACGGACACCGGACCTTAATATTCCTTACAAAAGAAAACTACTTAACTGCTAACTCAGCTCAAGATGGATAATTTTAATGTTTCTACACATTGTAAGATTTGTCACTTTGTTTCTCACTTTGTATTACCTTCTAGCATTGCAGTAAATCGTTGTACAACAGAACACTTCAGCTCAGACTATTCACAGGCAATTTCCACTTCGCCTAGTAAGCATTTAATGAACTGCATGATTTAATACTTTCGCTTTGACAGATGAGGAGAAAAAGATTGATTGTTGCTTCACAAATGATCTAAACCAAAAATCCAAGTTGGTACAACATGTAATTTTGACTTTAACGATTTTTTGTTACCATTATGTTTACTGTATTTTATGATTAATGATCATACCTAATCTTATTCAAGATTTAAAACACAAAAATTACCTTAAAATGACACCATGTTGAAACAGCTGTCCCTAAAATTCTGTATATTGTTAGACTGTAGTAACAGTGGGGGCAGCCTTATTTAACCATTTATTTTTTCCAAGCGGTAACAACTCTGTTTTAACTCTGGGTCTCTTGATTTGCTTCCTGAAAGCTTATAGATGACAGGTTGTCTTCTAATGGTGTAATAGCATAAGTAAGGTTTTCATGACTATGAAGTAAAAAATTCCAAAAGATTTTGTCTCTAGAAATCTGCAAATAAATTTTTTTTGGTGAATGAAAGACTAAATCAGAGAAAACACTTTTTTAAGTCACTCCTAGTTTTAAGAAAACTTGTTTCCAGCAACTCAAAACACCCAAAAATACTGGCACATAAGCATGTTTGTTCCTATTCTAGCAAAGCCTAATGGTGTGACATGTGGCAAGAGGCCTGTCAGAATTGCATCACTCGGTGAGATTTCTGTCAACTGTTTATTCGGGAAGTAAAATTTAGCAGCCTCAGTGCAGGTTCCAATTTTGGCTAAAAATACAAAGACGCCCTTGCTGTCAAATCCACACCCAATAAAACACTGTATGATCACACTTTTGTGCGCCTTACCTCAGACAGGGAATTCTGTTGGCAACCTACGGCTTGTCTAAAAAAGTTCTGCAGTCATAGGGTTCAACTTTCAGATGATATGTGTGAAAATAGCCTCTCACCAATTTTTAAAACTGTTTTGCTACTCATTAGAGTCTATCTAAAATGTGTATAATGCTATCGAACAGTTGCCGTATTTCTCTCTGAAGATTTTGTCCAATTCAGTGATGGACAGGCTCAATGAATCGGGCAAATCTTGAAAGCTTTCTGGATGAGCAATAGGCTGCATATATTCTATATAAACTAACACTGACCTGCCATTTGATGACTAAATATTTTCTATTTATATAAGCAAGTATCTTTTTTTCTCTGATTTTACATGGCTGGAAAGTGTATAACTTCTCTATCAAGGAAGTCCCTTGCTATATTGCTAGTAGTGTGTTTAATATGGAAAGTTGATGGTATTTTTATAAAACTGTTCTGTACAGAATGTGACATTTTATTCAGCAGTACACCCACAATTCGGTGATTCGTGCATCTCTCAAGCACTTGAAATATATTTCTGCACTTTAGATTCAGAACCATTCAACTCTTAATTGAAACAGGTTTGACAACTACTGTTGAATTGTTTCAGAGGTATTATAAAGCTTTGCTGTAAAGGGTTGAACTGAACAGAAATAAAAGACCTTTTGTAAAATCAAATATGTAGATGACAACTGGTACAGTCACTGAATATAGAAAATTCCAGCTTCACAGTTTTTATAATTGCAAAAATGCTTGAAGTGATAGAGAGGTTTTACTTTGCTAACTTGATGTCTCCGCTAATTAGGGACACTACTGAGCTATTTAATAGACCTTGTGCTAGGAGCCAAGGATAATCACCAGAGGCATAAAACCACTGTACGACAGTGAGAGGGGAACATGATACCGATTCCCACACTAACGACAACTAAGCAATACAAAGAAAATATGGTTTTACCTACCTGTATATGATAAACTGATTTGAGTGAATGGCATTAGAGCAGTAATACGGAGCTCCATCAGGGCCTGGCATATAATTCCAATTGTAAGTGGGGGTCTCACTGACTAATAGGGAGACTTTCTAATAATAAGTAACATGAGGCCTGAATCCACATGACCTCGTGTAGGAGCTGGATATCTGCTACTTTATTACTCAGTGATTGCTTGGCAGCAAATTATTTCTCCATACCCATCTGGATTTTGAGAGGTTGAAAAGGACTTTACCAGAATCACCACCACTAGGACTTGGCTGCGTGCTAAGGGACAAGGCGCTCCTCTGTCCTGTCATTCCTATGGTAATATAGTCTTCTTGCACCTAGAAGGCAACAAGCTCTATTTTTTGAGTTTATGCCCTTTTTATGATGGAAAGAGGAGTTTCCCTTTTTGAGACTTGTTACAGGGCAGCGGATGGAGTTTGAAGGCTTCTTTCTCTTCTGGGGGCACAACCCCCAGCTGTCATTTCTAAGGCAAGATCACTGCCTTCCCAGCCTTGACATTTGGTTGGTGTGCCTTGCATGTGACCTTAAAAAGTATCAGAGAAGGGGGAAAAGATATCAAATGCTAGGGTCAAGGGAAGAGAGAATCCTTGTGATTTCCAAGTTGGTAAACATGCATATCCTAGTTTCAGGGGATTTAGGGGTGAAGGGAATACATCACCTTCATGCACTCTGGACTCTCCCCTAGAACTGGCAAGCCTGTTTCATGCAGGTCACTGCAGTTAGCAGACCTTAGGTCCTGACTGATCTCTTCTGGATCAGAATTAGAGAGGAAGAGCAATTTGACTGAAGCAGTGGGGGGACATACCATCTTTGGTGCAGTTCCCCTGTGTGAACACAGAGCAAGACAGTCTCCCCACACTGATGTTCATCCGCAAAATAGAGATGACAGTCCTTTCTTTAACCTTCTTTGACTGCTCAGTAAGGCTAGTGACGTCCCTAAGGGCAGAAATCCATGAATTTACACCATTTCCAGAATGAGGAGGCTCCAAACCTCAGTACACACCTCACAATAAATTGCCTAGTGCATTAAGAATAATGGAACTATTTGAAAAATTTCAGTAAGTTAGAGTGGCAGAGATATTTTGTCAGAATTCATAGAATGCTGACCTCATAAAAAGAGAGGAGCCCTGCGCACGCGGTGCAGCCCCCTCAGGTGCCTGCGTGCAGCCACGGTGTGAAGTGGAGCCTCCTCATATCGCGCCTCCGGTGGTCTCTCTCCAGGTCTCCTTGGGCAGTCCCGGACTGCTCACATTATCGCTGTAGACATCCAGAGTCACAAGAAGGAGGATGCTGAGTCTAATGGCCAGTTGCTTTTCAAATGGTGGAAAGAACCTGCCAGGAAGGTGACACTAATAATGTTGGGACTTGATAAACTGCTACAGTAAACGGAATTCGAGAGTCTCCTGAATACGTGGCTCCAACAATTCGGTTTTCCAAGATTCACCTTAAACAGGGACACTTTGAAAGTCACCATCTTTGATTTAGGAAAATGAATTAAAAATATCTGGAGCAATCACTATGGTGAGGCCTATGGTGTGATACTTGTGGATTCCAGGGACACTGTGAGAATGGAAGAAACCAAGCAAGCCATGCTAAAAGTTTTAAAGAGCCCTGAGATATCTGGAAAACCCATGTTAGTGCTGGCAAATAAGCAGGACAGAGAAGGAGCTTTGTCAGAAGCAGATATCATCAACTGCTTATCTCTGGAAAAGATTGCCAGTGAATACAAGTGTCCATGTGAGATTGAACCTTGCTCAGTTATCATGGGCCGTGGGAAAAATGGATAAATCAATAAAAAAGGTTTATATTGGCTTTCACATACCATAGAGGAAGATTTTGATGCCTTAAATGAGTGCATCCAAAAAGACATGGCAGAACAAAAAGCATATGAAGAACAACAGAAAATAGAACGAGCTGAGTGAGTGAGAAAGATATGAGAAGAAAGGGCAAGAGAAGGAGGAGGAAGTGTACTTGACGAGGAAGACCCTGAGCCTAGGAACAATGAAAACCCTTTCCAACCTATGGCTGCTGCAATCGTTGAGAATGAAAAACAGATTGAAAAGGAAAAGAAGCAGCAGAGTTTGGACATTGAAAAAGCGACAATTGTCTTGAATTCGCAAACAGAGGAGGAACAAATGGATGCCCAGCACGTACCAAGTAGCAACAGCCAAAATACAAATGATGGTAGACTAGAAACATGCAATTCTGCAACTACACAGCTTTTGCTGCATAAAGAAGAGAATGAGCAGAAAGCCTCAGAATGCCTTGGCTCAGGAAAGAGAAAGAAAAAAAATAAACCCATAAGATTAAGAAGGGGCCACAGAGTAGAACCTGTTAATGCAGAGGACACTGTTCCCAAAAACCTTACACCATCACCAGCTTTTGGACCAAAGAACTGGCTTCTGTACTATCCGTCAGAATCAAGTGCAGCTGTGGCGTGTTTTGACTGTCATCATTTTCCTTTAGTTGCCTGGGGAACTCCCAAACCTAATAGACTTTGAGAACTTGAGCCTCCTGGTGAAAAACATCATGCTGGCAGAGAGGGAGAAGGTGACAAGAAAGAAAGCCCAGATGAAGAGATTTCTACGGAAAGCCTCTGCCCCCTCTGACTATATGCCAAAGACGCAACAGTGATACCCATGACAACCACAAATAGCATTTAAAAAAAAAAAAATTTAAAAGTTTCTATCAGAAATGTTTCTTGCCCTTGAATGAAAATTTAAAAAATTAGTTATTTATTTATTTCTTAATCATCTTGTTGCAAAATATCTTGGTGACAATTGTCACCAGTTCTTCTTCAGGCTTTAGAATGAAACCAAGAAAGGTCTGTGTGTCCATGGATGCTCAAATAAACATGTTATTGAGTATTTGTTGGGTTACTTGTGAAAATACCTAGCTGTAAACCTGAAAACCCCAAAGGAATGTTTAAGATAAATAGATTTTATGCAAGACTAATGCTATTTGAATTGTCTGAAAGTTTTCTTACTTCTTGTTTGTTATGTTAACTGAGTTTGGCATAGGTAATAAATTCAAATTAAAAAAAAAAAAAACCAAACACAAAAACCCCAAAACCAACCAACCAACCCACTCCCAAACAAACCAACCAAAAAAAAAAAAAAGAACAACCCAGCAAAAACCCAACTATAGCACCTACCTGAAGGGGTCAACAGAAAGTTGGGGGGCACATAGTGACAGGACAAGGGGTAACGGGGTTAAATTGAAATCAGGGAGGTTTAGATTAGATATCAGGAAGAAGTTCTTCACAGAGAGGGTGATGAGGTACTGGAACAGGTTGCCCAGAGAAGCTGTGGATGCTCCATCCTTGGGAGTCTTCAAGGCCAGGCTGGATGAGGCTTTGAGCAACCTGGTCTAGTGGAAGGGGTCCCTGTCCACGGCAGGGGGGTTGGAACCAGATGGTCTTCAAGGTCCCTTCCAACCCAAACCGTTCCATGATTCTACAATTCTACGCCTGCAGTTGTGCACTTGGACAGCCTTAGCATAGCTCTTCATACACTTTTTCCTTAACTGTCCCAAATGTTATTGTAATTCTAGTGCCAACCTGCTGTCAATAAGTTTGAATTTGGCTTTGAATACTAACACGGAGGATTTCCTAGAAGACTCCAAGATTCAGGGTTTGTTCAGCCTCTTCAAGCAGTGACAGATGGTATACAGGTCTCTCCAAACTGTAGTACTGCCTGGGGAATGCAGATTCCCAAACGGATTTTGAAGTCTGGTGAGGCACTGAGAATATGACTGGATGAACAGTGAGCATGGTGCTGCTACCCTGGGCTGTGTGAACGTGGAGGGACTAGTGTTATGAATGACAAGATGTGCCAAGGACCGTGCCACACTAAACCAGGGCGTGGGCAAAACTCCCAGGATAACCAGCTGCACTTACTGGAAGACACGATCAGAAATGAGGCAAGAGCAGGTACAATCTAGTTATGTGCAGCAATGACAGAATGCCCAAACACCTTCCCACGCACGCTGCTACCACCGGATAACGGCAGCATGCTGTAAGCACTGCTCTTCAACCACAGGTTGATCCCTCTAGGGTGCTCCATGGTGAGGCAATCAGTGTATGAATCAAGGCAGACATAATTTTCTGATGCTGTTTTTAAATCTTCTACCATTACAGAATAGCCTACTCTCTTCATGTTTATACCTGGCTGCCAAAGTCACCCTTGCTTCTCAAAGAGGAGCTTTTTGCACAGTGTTTACCAGGAAAACAGCACTGCAGCAACACACTGGAGGAAGAAAGACTGAGTGCATCTTCTTCTTCATGGTATCAGACCAGAAGGTCAGAGCTAAGGCTGCTGTCACATAGGCTGGTACAGAATCATGGCTTTGGGGGGCAAGGAGGACACCATGTGGCAAATTCTGAAGCCAAGTGATAGCCTTTTTAACACAACTCTCCCTGAAAAATGGTTAGAAATACAGTCTTTGTAAAGAAAAGAATATATTAAATACACTGCCGTTGCAGCTCTGAGCTATAAGCTCTTTGGGCCAAAAGACAGAACCTTAATGATGAAGGCTGCACATGCACAGAATTAAAAAGTGAGGTTTTGACTCAGTGGGCATCAGGCAGACAGGCATGTGGATAAACTCTAGATCATCATGACTGCTACAATT
The DNA here is from genome assembly GCF_000690775.1 of Eurypyga helias. Taxonomy (NCBI): domain Eukaryota; kingdom Metazoa; phylum Chordata; class Aves; order Eurypygiformes; family Eurypygidae; genus Eurypyga; species Eurypyga helias. The sequence continues at coordinate 119,785 of NW_010226125.1, forward strand.
TTCTGCTGCCTACTGCCAGGTACATCCGTAAAAATGAGCATGGATTCAAAATCCAGCTGCTCACCAAAATAGCTAGTTAGGCAGGAACACTTCTGTGGATCCATGTCACTGGCAATTCTAGGAAACCACCTCTTCCCTAACACAACTGGGGATTGGCCCTTTCTTTTTACTGCCTGGAAACAGGACTTCTACCGCAGCAAACTAAAGCAAAGCAACTCACTATTTTACACATGCTTCTTTTTTAAACCCATGAAATATTAGACCTTAAATAGATGTAAAATGCTGTAAACTTGCAACTCCAAATGAAATGCCAACAGGGCTTTAGCACACATCTCAATATAGCAAAACCAGTAGAAATCACAAAAAATTTAATGGCCTTAACGGTCTTTAGGGGAAATCAATTATGTCAACAGGCTTTAGAGGAATGTTTTTGTTCCTGAGTCCAACTTCATGCATTCCAAAAATTCAAACACCATATGCAGTGTTTAATTTTTTTTTCTAGTTTGCAGATTCTTAAGTTTCTACTGATTGGGGACACAGACTCCTTGGTACCACATACTGGAACTTACTGGCAGTATGTCTGCTACCTTCTGCGGCCTTCTCAGAAATAATCCAGTGTCTGTGGACCAGAATCTGAAGGAGCTAATCAAAACCCCTGAGAGAGAAGGAATTCTCTAAAGTAACAACAGTGATACCCATATGTGAATTGCTTTCAGATGACAAAAGTGAGGCCTGATACACAGCAGGGAAAAAGAACAGATGAACTTGTGATAAGAGCTGACAGGTGAAACCAAAACAACAACACATTACCTTGCTCTTGTTTGATCCTCTCTCTTTCAGCATAGCCAGCAGCAAGCATGTTAATTCTGTTTAGCCATCTGAAATAATATTAAAAAAAGCAGTGATACTGATCCAGCCTCTTAATATTTTGGTGCATTTCTACAAAAAGCAAAGTTAGGAGCATCAGAAGAAGAGTCAGGATGTTATTTTCCATATTTGACAGTTTGATACTCAGCGAGTCTCCAAAGATCTACGATTTTGCTGTTGAACAAATTGTTTTCACAGCAAAGATTTTATTTCAAATGGAAAAACATGTATGATGTCAAACATCTTTAAAATAAAGGATTTGGAGATAATCAAAGAGCTATTAAGTCTGCTGCTCAAAGATATGCCATCACACCAATAAGATTTCTTAAGGAATAAACACCATTTTTCAGAGACTGAAGCAATATTTCAAGGCCTGAATTGGCAACTTAGTAGATGAACAGAGCAGAAACCAGAAATAAAAAGAACAGGTTCACTCCCAAACAGACAGTGAGGTTTAATTATGCCATTATGTGTTTTAGAGCTTACCTAGTACAAAGAGAAGGAGATATATCAGAATTCACTTTTGTGTTCATGTCAGAGAAACAGGGAGAGAAAAGACAGTTGCCTCAATGCAATTCACATCTAAGGCTTTAACCTCAACTTAGACCTGAAAAACTGCGTCAATGAGCTGCACAAATTAAAAGAAAAAACCCCAAACCCAAGCCAGACTACTGGTATTCTCTTCTAGCAGGGTTGTCATTGCCAAGCATACACTCAACTGCCTGTAGCAGCGCACTGCTTCAACCTGCTCTCTCCCCCCATGGGGCTTCTCAGGGTATTCATTATCCAAATGCTTACACAAAATCATTAAAAAAGCCTTAATGAGGCTTTAAACCACCATGACAATCTCCCATGGTTGTCCATTCTATGGTAAACTCAGGATTACTTGCTCCAGTCATCCCACACTCAGGATTTGACAGGCCTGCTTTGCCAACCTACTGGCTTACAGTTTTACTGCTAGGGCGTACAGAAGGACAATTGAAGTTGGGTTTGCATCTTCTTCAGGACTGTGAAACCCCTGTTTCAGAAAACTGTGCTGATGGGTTTCATATGCATACTGTGTGCACAGAAACAGGATCTAGTATTGTCTCAGCAAGGGATACACCTTCGTAATCACTCCTGCAGGCATCCCAGTCTTCACTTGAAGGCTGCATGGGGTATTTTTTGCCCTGCACATTTCAGTGCAGGGTAAGCAGGAATCAGGTCATAAAATACAGTTGCTCATCTCAGAATTAACTCTTGTCACTGTCCTTCCACATGTATGATCTGTAAATCATGTTAATGGTCCATAAATCATTGCACATTGGGAAGAAAGCTAGAGCTTCACTCCTGAAGTGATTACAGAATACTTCATGATAGCATACAGTCAAAATTTCTGCCAGAAGACTAGGAAAGCTGAAGAAGAGACTTCAGCTGTAATTGTTAGGAAGTGCCATACACTAATAAAACTAACAGGCACATAGGAACAGAAATCCAACAAATCATGTCTCAGACAATGATCTGACATCTTCACAGCCAAAAGGTGACCCACTACAGAGCTATCTTTTAGGTTCACATTCCCAGTATGTGAAGGCTTTCTTTGAGGAATAAAGCTCAGCTGTCTCGACAGCTCTGCCAGCCCAAATCAGGGGCAGTGAAGCAGGAACTTCACCCAGAGGACTCCAGCTCCATGGTGCCGAGGGAACGGCAAAGGCCTCAGACTTGTCTGTGTCCAAAGCGCAAAGCAGCACAAGACGACAAGCGCCTGCTCTGTCAAATGGCATGGCAGACAGTGGAGGTGGCCCCTTGCTTGCCTCTCCTATTTTGGATTTCACATTCCCAATTCAGCTCATGGCTTATACCCCCAGCACAGGCAGCAGGGAGCAGCCACCTACTGAAGCCCTTTGGATAGGGCTGCTGACCACAAAGTATTAGGCGATACACCTACATAAGTTCTCCTGTTGGAAAACTTCATTCTGTCCTAAATATGAGATAGCATTTTGCGTTGTGTGCATGAGCATGAGGTAACCAATTAAATTAACAAACACTTAATTGACATTCAATTGATACTGCTCACAGCTTTGGCAGATGATTGTTTCCAGAAAGATGTTATTTGTTGAAAAGTATCATCTAATGAGAACCCAGGAAACATATACCAGTCTGAGAGACAGACAGCAGGCTGACTTCACATTTAATGATTTTCTGCAGGTCGTGATCTGTCTCCCGGTTCGAAGTATCACCTGCAATGCCTGTGATAAATGAGAAGGTACTGGTGTGGTTGTAAACCATTAACAACCATGGATTTTGAGTGGTTTGCTGGTTTAGAAACTAAAGGAATGGTATTGACTACTTCTGTATATGTTCTTATATGTGGCTGCTAAAGCTTCTTCAGATATAATTAGAATGGGTGTGGTTATTAAAAAATTACTAATTCTCTAAAGTATGGCTAGAGTTATGGTTCACTGGAGTTGGAATCGTGAGAAATCCAATGCACTGGGCTTGTATCACAGGCAAACATAAATGTATCCTGCAGAACAGGAGTAAAACATGCCCACTTTACAATGCACTGGGGACAAAAGTTCCAAGCATACAGTTATACAAGTATTCCTTACTACGAATATTAAAATATACAGAGCCCTAGGACATGGGAAGATTTAAATCTTTCTTCCCTGTGGTGTACTGTGTCCTGGTAGCCACTCAGTTTTAGAGGGCAAGAGGCCAAGAAAATATTCCTTCCTTACTGCAAACGAAGCTTTAATTTTCTTGTGAGAATTAAAAAAAATCTACTTGTTAGGTATGATAATAAATACAGTAGCACTGGCAGTTGCAGCAGCCATCTAGTTTTTTTTTTCTTTTTGAGAATAGCACCTGCATTTCTTACCAGTATTTAATTAAAACAATGTTATGACACATAGAACAAGATAAAAACCCCTCAAACCTTCTGTAGACCTGCAAGTTTTGGAAAAAAGAATGCACAGTACTGGCACTCTCACAGAACAGTAGGAAACATTTTTCTATCTTGTCCCTCACTCCAGGTAGATGCGATCCTCCCAGTCAAAGCAGGGTGTCAAATTGTCCTTAATCATAAAGCTCAAGGATATAGGACAAACTTGCTATATGGGAATATGGATACCTTACAGTGTCTGTAAGAATCCAACTGCAGTTTAATCAGAATGAACAGGCCTGTAGACAATACAGAAGAATTTTTAGAGGCCTTCTTCACTGAAATCTTCCACAGACATTCTCATGCGCTAATGTTACCAGCTGACTTGTCATCTTTCTTCTTTCCTCATAGAGCTACACTAAGGAAGAAAACCCTCATAAATGTCAATACTCAATATCACAAAAAGAGAAAGAGGACAACTGGGTTACAGCAGGTCAAGGAAGCTATCAGATGAATATTCCACAAGAAGTTACTGACTATTTCCCTGCCTCGAAGACATAATTTTGGCACCATATATGTGATCGCTTAAAAAATGGACAGTTTGGAATAAAAAGGAAGAATAAGAGTATTTCAAGTATTTAAGCTGAAAAGGATGTATTTGCGTCTGCACTGACAATCAGGACTTTGGAGTAAAGAAGAGATAGTTAGTACATAAAGTAGCAGACACTGTTACCATAGAAAATCAAAATAAAAGTTACATATGGTATCATCAAGTACAAATATGTGGACTGCCTTGCATATCAGAAGATTTTCTTGGAATGGGAAATACAATGACTTTCCAAGCAAGATGTTTCTGCTTTTAGACAGGAAGTATTTTATTATGTCTGCATTTCAAAGATCATTTTTCAGTAACCCATGTTTTTTTTCCCCCTCAATATATTGAGTTAATTCAATAACTCTGAAAGTGAACAACTTCTTCTAATTCACCAAACAAAGAGAAAAAATAAAATTATTTGGTAATACTCTGATAGCAACTCAGATGTAAAAATTCCAAGTATTCCATAGACCTCAGCAGAGTTCCTTTAAATTTACACGTATATAAGTCAGATCAAAATTTGGTCAAGCTCACGCTAAATGAATTAATGAACACTTATTTCAAAACATGATAAAAAGATTATTTGTGCAGTGAAGTTAAATATTTTTAAATTCTTGGTTTTAGTTTGTCCAATATATTTTTAAAGACCTGATGCATATTTGCTGCTGCTTTCTGATTGCTGAACAGTTATATAAATTTTTATCCTTAGAAACAAGGTGCCTTGTCACACTGACTGAGGACCTGCTGACAGAAATGATTTATCTGCTGCTGTAGTTCAGGATATGCCAAATAGACCATGCCATTATTCTGTTTGCTGTGCAGCAAATTGCATTTTGAGTGCGTGGCTTGACAGAATTATCAAGGAAAGGGAAGCCTAAAATTTTACAAACAAATAAAAAGGTTTGAAGTTTTCTAACTGATGAGAGACTTCCAAAGTGAGCCTTAGTCATGCACGAACTTTTAAAAAAATGTTAACAGACAACTATTTCTAAATGAAAGCAAGCATAGTATAGTATTGGCATACTTTGCCAGTCAAATATTATCAGTAAAGAACTGGCAGTACCGTGAAAATGCTCTGCAAGTTAGCTGAATCTAGTACACACAAGAGAGATTAAACCATGATCATAGCACTTACTAAGAGTTTTATGGATTGAGTTTTATCTCCTTTTTCCTCTGTTTTAAAAGCAATTTTGCTCAGTGAGGATGTCCACAGATATTATCTAAGATGGAACAATTCTCAGGTTGCAATAACAGATTTTTGTTTGTGTTCTCTGTCTTATGATGAGAATAATGTATTATTTTGAAGAGAATCAATTTCAGCTTATGTTGTGAAAATAAATGAAATAAAACCCCAAATATTTGAATAGACATGAGATCCATGTTTTTAATATACTATTCAAATGAATTAGGAGGAACTGTGTTTATTTTGTGCTGGTCTCAGTCATTTTCCTGAAAAAAAATCACCTAAACGCCCTAAAACAGATACAGTAAAACTCAATACCCAAATAGCTAAGACTTAAGACCTTGTTCTTTTTGAGCTGCTGAAATTTTCCCTGCTGAATTCAATGCAAACAAAATTTCACTTCAACGTGTACGTTAAATTCTTGGTAGTAGAGAGAATCTGCAAAATTCACTCCTTGTAATAATCTCTAACTTCTTTTTGAAGACCAGCAGAAGAAAAATGAGTGACTGCTTTAAATCCTTCTCCAACTTCAAATTCCCTTCAGGTTCAGAAATACAAGCATCTCCAGAGCAAGCCTCACATGTCTTTGGGAGTATGTTAGGAAGCAGAGTTGGAGATACTGCACCTTTGCAGGTGTCACACAGCCAAAAACAAAAACATGGAATTCTGAAATTTGGTTTGGGTGTTGTTTCACATTCTGTATTTATTTCTTCTTAGAAAGAGGGAATCTTGTTCCTAAAAATCTTAAAACCTTTGTTTCAAAAAACAAAAAAAACCCCACAAACAAACAAACAAAACCCCAACACCCAACCTAATTTTTGCATGAATTAAATATTTAGCCACTCAGAAACAATGCTACTCTGCACTTATTTTCTCAGCTTAACTTAACTTTTTGGATTAACACATGATTTATTATCACTTTGTTATTACTAGCGTCATGAAATGTCACATTTAAGGAATGGTTCCTTGAACTTTGCGAGATTTCCTTACCTGTTCATATCATCTAGATGTTCAGCAGCAAAATAAAAACTTTTGATCTTAGGATGGCAGGCTTTGAATGCACTGTAGGGGAAAAACATAATTATAAAAATGTAATGGAACAACTCTCTCTTCTTTTACATGTAAGATAGTGTGGCCACCAAGAAATGAGATGAGTTCAGATTTCCTGAAGTATATAAACAAACAGTATATAAACGTACAACTTTTAGGATTGCCCTAGATTTCATCAAGTAAACTGCTCTTCAGCTACCCCTTTCTAAATAATGCTTGATTCATACCTGCAAATATTGTTTAACTATGACCCCTGGCATACTATATTTGGATGAAGTTAACCAGTTAAGGATATAATTCTATGTATCAGGTAATTTTGCTGATACACCTATCAGTATCAATTTTTTCTGAAAAGAAAATTGACCAAACAGTTTATTCAACACAACAGAAAAATTGTCAGTCCTGGTGATTTCTCACATCCCAATGACTTTGACATTACCTTTAGCTCTAATGACTGCGTTTCAAACAGAAAAATGTGATGTGCTGATTGACTTCTGAAAAGCTGTTATAAATCAACACTGTGTTCTTGAGGTCATTCTAAGCAATGGGCAATTACATCTCATATTTTCTTTCCACCAAGGTAATCAACATGACTGGGCTGAGAGGATTACTGCATTTCATACATAATATGAAATAAATTACTAGAAAGAATTTTTTAACTATGTTGGATAAAGATTTATGGTGAAGTACTTGAAGATCCAGCAAATGCATCTGAAATTTATTAATGCTTTACAGTACAGAAGAATAACTTTGGAGAATAGCCTGAAGGTCTCTCTTAAAATAAGAGCAAAAAATGTGTAACAGTCCCAAAGAAAATAAGGTAAACTGCAAACATGGTACATGAACAACATCAGCACCACTTTTCTGAGACACAATGGATTTTATATATAAAGATATATAATAAAATAATTCTCACTAATCAGAAAACCTGATTAGTACCTCAGAAAAATGGTAATGACAATCTTCAAGTGTATCACACTTACAATTTCCAATATATGCCTGCATGTGTACATATATGCAAATAAGTTTTAAGAAACCAGGGATATGAAATTGATACCCAGGAAAGTTAAAAAAAGAATTCCTATAATGCATTAGAGCATGACACAATCTTATGCAAGTGAAAGCAGATGTACAGTGACATCTGCTCAGTTTAGAAAGAAATCATCAAGTTACTGAGACACAAAACTTCTTAAAATTGTTACAGCATCTGTCATCTGGATTCTTAGAGATCTTTTTCTTTATCTGCCACCCAAGCAAGGAATTTTAATAGCCACACTTCATGTTCTACTATCCAGTAGATACCACAGCAAGTAAAAAAGGAAAAAAAAACCTAAACAAAACCCAAAACAAAATACCAAAAAAAACCCCGAACAAATTAAGCAGGGTGCAGTTCTGAGAAAGGATTGACTATGCTGCAGCCCCAGCAAAAAATTAAAAATTAAGCTCTTCAGCAATGTAGCCCAAGGACACAGGACAATAAATCCAAGCTTTTTTTTTTATTTTTAAATGCAGTTTTCATTTTCTGCCCTTTGAGACCATCAGGAAGAGTAGAGTTCATCCTGAAGAGATATACAGATCAACTAAGACAAGATCAGTGTCTTCTTTACAATGCTATGTACTACCAATCATACCATTTTACTTTTGCAATTGCTTTTCTATATGAATTTCAGTGACTCCACAGTCTTGATATACTTAAAACAACAGTAAAAAACATTAGAAGGCAAGGCAAAAAGTTTTCAACAACAGCGACTAAAAATACCTCAGTGGGAGTATGTGCCTGTCACCTTGCTACCTATGGTTGAATTTGCATCTAAATCAGAAATGGATTTGTGCTGTGGCACAAATCTGGACAGCAGCACACAGAGCTAGTGTGAGCAGAAAAGCTATTTGAGATCTTTAGGTCATACCTCAGAAACAGAGCAAATCACTGTCATTCTGTTTTTTTCACTCTGCCTCAGGACTGATACACTCTGTCAGCAAACTTTGAGATGATGCTAACTAAGTTGGCATTACATTAAAAACCAATGCCTGGCCATGAACATGGGGACTTCTGTATTTGGATGGTCTCTTTATTATGCTTAAAGCTCTTTATTGAGCTTAAAGATATCACACACACACTCCACAACCTGCCACAAACAAGCAACACCCAACCCTACCCGCCCCCCCTCCCAAAAAAAATACAACCAACAAACCAACAAAGAGGAAGACAATAAAAGAAGAAAGAGAATCTAGAAAAATAAAGGGACAGACGCAGCCAAGCAGCCTTCTTGCTCTTAATTAATTTTGCTCTAGTCAAGCACTGCAATTCACAATAAAGTAAAAAAAACCTTCTTCAGAAAAGATGGCACGCAGAAACCACACACTCAACTTGCCTGTTCTGTATGAGCTTATTCTGTGGATTATAATGATTATTTTTTTATACAAGTCCAATATGTCACTGTTTTAAGGAAAAAACTTGTCCTTTGTTCTGCTTTTTCTGTTGTATCATTGCATTATTTCTGAGCATACTTACTATTTCTTGCGGCATTCACTGGCTCTGTCAATTTTAAATTCAGGTAGACTGATGAATCCTTCTGCTTTTTCATCCTGCAAAGACAGTTCTAGGTATTACTGTTGTTAAGGTGCCAAAAAAACCCAAAGCCAAACCAAAAAAAAAAAAACCCAACCAAAAAACACCAAACACTGCAACTGCACCGAAAACCAAGATATTTTCACTTGCCTGCTTCTTACATAAGGAATACTAATGTATGCACTGCGCTGGCAAACCTCCCACAGAAGTCACTGGGACTTCTGCCAAAGTAGTAAGACAGATCCCTTGGTGTAAAATACAATTTTAAATACCCAGTTTTCTCAAACAATTACACAGCTGAACCAGCATTTGAAAATATACAAAATGACCAAATATATTCAGGCAATTAGTTACTGTAATTAGTTAATTTTGGGGGAAGATGGACTAATTAGTAAGGAGAGGAGAAATGCAGCCTACTGTAAGAAATAGGGGAAAAAAGCAATTTCAATGCTTGCTGTTTACCATATTTATAGGATATCACAGCTAAAAGGCATATCTCTTCAGCTACTTTCATCTTCCTCCAACACCTAAGAGAGAAGACATGACCTTCCTCCCCTCTCCTCTAAAGATCTGCACAGTTCATTTTATCAGACGTTTAATCTTCCTTGATTTTTCACAATTTGAAAACATTATTTATTTTAAGCTACTAATACATCAACAACACAGACTCTCTTATTTAACTGCTCATAACTCTGCCTGAGAAATTAATACAGGATCACGAAAAGTGAAGCTGCAGAAAACACAAATGTATGTTAAGGAATTCCACAGAATTACATCTTTTTTTCTCAGAATATCCATAGTTGTTTACGCTATATATGCAGTCCATATGACTATTTGCTTTCTTAAATAAATAAAAGACACAAATCCGCATATATAACTAGAACTAGAGTTGTTCTGTGGAAGGTACAAGGTTGCAATAGGTTCTGCATTAGCAGGTATTTTAAAATCGAGAGGATGCTGTTTAGAATAATCTTGCTATTCCTTTTTTGCGTGGTTGCTCAAGGAAACAATTTTGGCAAGAGTGCTGTTTGCTTGTCTGTCCATCTGCCACTGAGGCTCCTCCTGCCAGCTTTTGCATCTCTTGGGGATCGCAGACACTTTGGTGAGAGAGCTGATGTCTCAAAAATAACCAAGACTCAGGGAAACTTGGGACAAGAGGGAGACAGAGGTGCCCAGACCACTGCCCTCTCCATGGGAAAGTAAGGCACAGCTCAGCAGTTCCACGTGCTCTGTCCATGTCCAGTGACCAGTCGTTGCACTTGTAGATATGAGTTACCACCCTGATGAAGACTTTGTAGTATACCTCGAGGTGGGAGGATGAAGGGGGTTAGGGTTACTGACCTGAAGTTGGGATCAGGGCACAAATAGGATGAGTCTGTGTGAAAACAGGCTTCGGTAACTGTTCATGGAACAGCTTGCTTTCTGTTTACTCAGGGAACAGTTGGGGATCGCAGCGTTTTGAAAAGGTTATGTACAAATGATTGCAGTGATTTAAATAACAAGACTGAGTGCATCCACATATTGGCAATGATTTTATCTCAGGATATTTACTAATGAGACTAACAGGGTTTAAAATTACAGCTTCCTAACTCACTGGCAAAAAAGCTCCTTTGGTAATGCTGATATAAGTAAATGTGTACTAATGCAGAAAATGTTGCACAATCAAAGCTGTACACAGCTCTGTTGGGCTGCTCTGGCACTCCTAAGTTCAGCAGATATGAGCACTGAAATCATATCAAAAGCTACAGAGACGGAAGGACAGGAGATCACAACTGAGAAAACAAAAGCATCTTCCTTAGTTGCCAGAGGTTTTGGTGATTTCATTAGCACAGAAAAACAAGGAACACCAGGCAGCACATCATTAAAGTTTACACTCCCATGACTAAGCTTGAATGACAAGACTAAATAACTACTTTTTCGCTTTCAAGGGTTTAAGGACAGATTTATTCTAAACAGGTGAGAGCAGGACACAGAAAAGTGTTTTATCTCTCCTTGTAGTAAAAGGTGAATTTGAAGGACCAAATACCTCTAGACCTTAATGGTAATTTAGTCAGGCAGGTAATATTAATTTCAGTATGATTATTTGGGTGAATAAATTTATTCACATATATAAGCACTCAAAAGAACTGGTTTCCCATTAAATCATGACAACAGCACTACACAGGATGTTTGTTGAGACAGTGAGCACAGATGCTTACCTCTTCATTGATATACCAGTATAGAGATGTATCCTTCAGGACAAACCAGTATTTTTTCCATTTCTGGGAGAAATAACTTTTGGCATCTTTCTTTTTCCAAAGCCAGCCTTCACAGTCCCCTCGACCAAGATCTTTACATGAGATCCGTCTTTTACTTTTACCAGGAATAGGAGCTGACAATGACAAGTTGATGTGAAAGCATTTCACTTGCCCACTAAATCAACGAGACAGCTAGCCAGAAAGTACTATATAACTGCTTAAGAAAATTAATTACAAATTTCAACCACAATTTGCCATGAATAAATTATTACAAACACTGTTTTGACCACAAAGGCTATGCAAGGCACCGTAAGTTAAAAACCAAACCAAACCATGTTCAGCACCTCACAGAGCTCATATTGTATGGCTAAGACAAAGGAAAAAAAAAAAAAGGCAACACAAAGAAGAGACATTATAGAGAAAAGAAAGGCAAGATATTTAAAAATAAGAAAAATGGTTAAATGTAATTTTCAACAAATTAGTATTTCACATCAGATTAAAGCATACAGCATATAAATTCATGTACTTTCACATTATGTAAGTACTTAATGGGTATTCCAAAACCTCTCTTTGACACTCTTTTTGCAACTAAACACTTTCTAAGGCCTTTGTACTTTTAAGTCAAAGGGGGACAATTTATTACTACGTTATAAATTACCTGACAGCTTGGGTAGTGAGCAAAGACTGCAGTAAGGCATTACATATGCACACAGCTGGAAAACGCAGCTCTGGCCCTGCAGAAGTTAGTGTCTAATTTATACCAGAAAAAACCCAAAGCCCAGCAGATAAACACAGGTAGAGGAGCATTAGAAGACTATGAGACATCAGTAATGGACTAACACCTTCTCAACATGATTAACTGAATCAAATGTTGGATTGGAGCTAATAAGTTCTAGTTCCTCAAATACTGCAACACCATTAACAATGTTGGCAGTTCCCTTCCGACAAATACATGAAGACATTTCATTTTTACCTTTGTTCTTCTTTTTACTTTTCTGCTGTAGAGAAGACTGCTGAAATGTCTACAATAAAATCAAAATGGAAGAAGTGAAAATAGTGAAAGTTGAAGCACATCCTTATCATAAAAATGTATAACATTGCAAACACTTAAGTCATCACCAGGTAACACCAGCCAACAGACTTGTAGGCCTAAGAAAAAAGGTAATTTTAGTTGAGCTGTTCATAAGACTGTAAAGCAAAAGCCTCTTAAAATGAAACTTCTTAAAATAGACCACAAACTAGTTTGCCAGAACAACTGAAGTTTTTCCCTAAACTGGTCGCTTTTTTCTCATTCTGTTAATAAGGAAGGAATGTCTCCCTTTGATTAGGATGACAGTGAAGTTACACAACTTATACATTTCTAATACACTGTCTTATTAAGGTCTTCCTGATATAAATATGCAAATTAATGTACTGCCTAATGCAGGTGTGAAGGCATTTATACAGCAGTCTTTAGAACATCAGACAATTTGCTCAGATATGGGCCCAATGTTTTTGAAGACAACAATAAAATTCTTCTAAATCACAACTGGGAAAAAGTCTCCCAAATAAATATTCTGAAATGGAAAAGACTATTTTTTCCTAGGTTTTGACTGGAACTATTTCCCTCCACTTGATCCACTCCCATGAACAAACACATTGCCTTGGCAATGACACAGGATGGAAATGATTCCTTAAGATCTGAGCTTATTAAAAATGGCAATATGTATTAACACATTTTATAGTAATTTCTGTTAAAAAACTTTGACTCAGATAATCACCATCACTCTAGTGAATTAAAAAAAAAAAATTGTTTGGTAATTAATCACTCCAAAATTTAATTATTTTAGTTGTTTTGAATTTTAGTTTTCTATAGAGACAGACAAGTGTATTTCTGCTGAAACTAAGGAAAGGCCACATTAGAGCATCTGACTATTAAAACCTCTTATTTCATGAATTTCATTCTTACCATGAATCAATATAAAAGAAAAACTTTTGTGCCAGTTGATAAAAATAAATCTAAGCAAAAGCACTGACAGCCCTATGAGCCCAAATCCTGTTCCTAGCAGATAAGACAAACCACCACCCCAGCTTACAAGGCTCCCTTTTCAATTCCAAGAGCTGCTTTTCTTATCGTTTTCCTCCTCCTCACTTCCTGTACACTTGAGCTCACATGCAGGAAGCTCAGGCTCAGCTTTCAAGGGATGTCTTGCTTCACAGCTCAGATATTCTCAAGCAGCAAATACTAACATGTCCGTGGGGATAAATTACCAGCAATATGATGATAATTAAGTGTAATATAAAAAATTGACTCAGTCGATGTGCTGATCCTTTGTAGACTGTATCTGAAGAAAGCTACTCAACTGTACTGCCACCTCAGATGGTCAAAATAGGCCTCCACTGGGATGAAAAAAGGAACCCATTTGTCTTCATTCCCTGGCTCTTGTCCTTCTGCTGCAGATACCAATTCAACTGGCACCAGCTCTCAGCAAGCCAAGACGCAACACCATCCCAACGTATGTCACATGAAGTATTTCGACCAGACTAAGAGAGATCCTCATGGCCCAGGAATAAGAGTAATTGGGCAGGATTGGGTGAATAACTCGCCCTTGGTTGCTTTGGAAACCTTACCTAATTCAAAGTGATTGAAAACACACACACGCACAACCCTAAAACTTCATCACTTCTCAGTTCACAACACAGACAATTTTGTTCTGCTGTTTGACTTTTCTGCACCAATATTTTCACAGTGCCAAAACAGGAAAGGAAACCCTCCGCTTTTCTTATAAGTGGTTCCAAAAGCAGATGAAAACAATATGAAAAGCCTTCTCTTTAAATATTTCATCTGTAAATTGAACCTGCAAACATGAGCTTGCACCTCTCAACTTTGGAGTCAGTTTTTGAGAAAAAAGGCTAATGAAGGGGTATCAGTTTTTAATAGGAAGACAGCATGTAATTTAGATGTCTAGCCATTTTTCCATACATTATGTCATATTGCAAAATAGAAAGGTTTTATTAAATTCAGTTATTATTCTAAATCAGCTCATTAAATTAAATTATAATTAAGCACAAAATCTACAACTGAGTGAAGTTTCTGGGAACCATTCAAATTAATTCAGTGACTTCAGCTAACACTTTAGATCATTTTACATGGACTTCAGACTTCAAGTTTGTTTGCCATGTGCAAAACCAGCACCAGCTATGTTTTTTTTAACCTAGAAAATGTATAAGCAGTATGAATTAGTCAGTGCCTTTGAGTTTCAAACTCACATTATATGCAATCCACAAAAAAACAAGTGAGGATGAAAACTAAATATGCTGCTTCTGTTGGGTTTGCTCGTGGGTTTTTTTTGTTATGTTTTGCTTGGTTTGTGTTTTTTTTTTTAATCATCGAATGCAATCTGCAGCCTTTTCCCACTTATTAGATAATACTTAATGCCATTTTCTCAGTGCTGTTTAGAATCACTGAATGATGAAGGTCATGTCCTTCCTTCCCCACAGAGCAAGGTTTGCTTTGAAGCAAATACTGGATCATGCTCTTCAGGTTCATTTTGGGCCTAGATCCAAATTGTTCAAAGATACACAATCTCTCTTAGCGACCCGTCCTAATGTTGGCCACCATAACATCTCCCATTTTACATCTCAATTCTGTGATGTGGCAAATATGGAAATAATATAAATATTTCTTTTTTATGCCACAAACCCTAAAAATATGGATTCACACCTAAGCCAGAAATTTAGTTGTACTAAAGCAAGTTTGCTGCAACATAATGTTTAATCACCTGCCCATGAGGCTGGATTTCAACATATATTCACTGCATTTTGACTCTGATACATCTTGAGCTTTGACTGACTGGATTCACGCACATCTTATCCCAGTTTCCAAGAATGCATGTCTCCTACTAATGCTGAGAGCAAGCATGAAATTAAATAGAAAATATCACTCTATACTGGACAGTTGTAGTAAGTCAAAATAATAAGTAAAACAGAAAGAAGACTGCCACTGAGAAGATTAAATAGATGAATAACTTAATCCAAATGGAAATAGTCCCTCCTGAAGCAAATTTGAAACTGTTGAATCACATTCTGAATTATATGCTTTCCAGTTGCCCAAAATACAATTAGCAGAACTTACCATTATCCAAAAGCACAGTGTCACTTGATGTTTAACATATATGAAAACACCCTTAAATACCCTGAGCCTCAGTTTTTTGAATGCAATGATTTTGTCCTGTGATATGTGTGTGACATTTGAGCTTGTCGTATTTAATAGTATTACTAAACTAAGCCCTCTGGCAAATGCATGCCTAAGTAGAATATCAAAGAAACATTTTAGGTATGTATATGTCTGCTTTGCCATCAGCAGCCTACAAAGCACATGTATTTAAAGAGTAACAAAATATCATTTATTTAAGGGGTTTTTGCTATGTTTCTGTTTTGGGGTTTTGTTTGTTTGTTTGTTTTTTAATAAAGATGCTGACCCACCTCTAGCCCTACCTTTCTGAGGGCATAGCTGCACATCCCAGCAGCCAACAGAGACTGCATTCTGCATGGAAGAGCCATAACAGTTCCACTCTCCTGCAACTTCCAAACTTGCTATGTGGGTTGTATTTACTTCAACACTCTTCAAAATGATTGACAGAGTTCTGAAAGCCCATCAGATGACTGCATAGCTGTAAATAGCAAGCTGCCGCAGGGTATGCCTTTCTATACTTTTAGGGTTATAGCGCAGCAATACAGCTATATAGTAAAAAACTTCCAGGTACAGGTTCACACTAACAAAGGAGATCACCAATGACCTATAACTGTATTTGTTCATTTAGCAATACAATAACCACATATAGATGGTATGATCAACAGTATCTGCACGCACACAGTCACATATCAGCATCTTTGAATCCACAACACAAAGTTTTCGAGAAATGAGACTAACAGGTTCTTCTCTCATCCCCAGTTATCCAGGTTTCTGTCTGCTTTCACCTCTTGGGATAAAGTATTCATCTTTGGTTAGTACCATGCCTTCTGAATATTTGCTCAGAAGGGAAGCAAGTTAGTCATTAACATTCAGAAGCCTGAAAATCTGAGTATTTATTATACGCTACTTAGTAGTAATTTGATAGTTTTCAATTGGAAAAACATTTAAATAAAAATGTTAAGTAATTTAAGTTTAAATTAATTTATTTGTTTCATGACAAATAGAAAACTCAATAAATTGATCTTCCAATATCATTATTAAACTGGAGTGCAACTTGTATCAGGAGAGATGAATAACTGATAAAACTCATTAAGTGATGAAAGTTAGAAAATGTCTATTCCAGCTGATACCTCAAATAGAAGTAGAAGACAAGTAGACTGGTTATAAAAACTATTGATTTGGGAGGACTTGTTATTTTGCTAAACTTCAAGAGTCTGAGGAGGAAGTCTAAAGATTTGGGGTCAAACAGTTCCTATATAAGAGCTTCTCCAAAATCCAATAATTCCATGTGTGAACAACAGAACATGACATCCATGTCCACAAAATAAATATATATATAATTATGTATTTATTTTAATACATATATAAATAAATAGTTCTGTAATAATGAAGGGGTGATGTAATCTATATGCTATAAAATATTTTATATTACTATTAATTCTATAGACTTTATAAAATATAGATTATATCACCCCTTCATGGTTATAGAATTTGTGGGTCTACCAAAAAAAGATCAGAACTGAAGCTTCTTTGAAGATCTGGATTGGCCATAGCAATTAGTGCTAAATTTGACAGCTCCTAAAATCCTCTTTCAAGCGCTCATTTGTTTCTTCACTTTTCTTTAGAGATTTTCCACACGCTCATTTTTGGAAAGCTGGAAGAGAGAACCAGGTTATGGAAATAATCATCTCCAATTCTTTTACCCAAATTTCAGCTCAGTCTGATCAGGAATGAAAATGACAGGTATCTATAGTTTTTTTGAGAGCTCAAGTTACATCCAATTTTTCTCAAGCTGCAAGTCTAGACACTAAGGAACTATTTACAGTCAGACAGTTCCCCTCTGTCACTGTAAGATAACTTTCTCTACTTTCAGCAGAGTAGCGTGTAACATTTCTGATTAGTGGAACTTTCTGCTGCAGATGGAAAAGCCAGGATCTGGGGGGGGGGAAAAAAAAAAAAAGCTGGTGCTGTCAATTATTTGATTGATCTCTCACACTCAGTACTTTGGGAACATTGGCAATGTTCGCTTTTCACAGTTTTGACACACCACATATACATGTTTCTGTGCATTTGGTGTGTTGAGATCTGAAATTCTGGAGCTAAAAGAATGGAAAAGGGGGAAAAATTCAAAGCTATTTATATTACATTGCCACATTGTATGTCACTATTAACAACGCATGCTTAAGGGTACTCCCAACAGAGGATTTTGCCAAAATCTTTTTTGTTTATAATCTTGTTCAGTCTCCATTAAAAACTAATGACAGATAGCATTAATTATTTTTATGGATATTTGTGGAAAATAGAGTTTTCAAGGACTATGTTGCAAAGGTCTGCTGAGAGAAGACCCCTGGCAGCTCAGAAAGTTTGAAATCTCCAGCCAAACAGCAGCAGAATTTCATTTACAACCGGTAACTACTTTGTTTACAGCTGGAGCAGGTATTGACCTATTATTACGTTTAGCTCTCAAAACATGCAAAATATTACTGTTTATAGTCAGCTAGGTCTTGAAGCTAGCTGAGTCCACACAGGGCATCTGCAAGGCAGTTTCTGGAACAGAGCAGAAGTTGGGCCACACAGGACATTACTGGCATAGGACAGAAGAGATGAGGCATGACTTAACGTTCTGAAGGAATCTACTACTAGGGCTAACAGTCAAATAGAGCATCTCTGGGTGAAATGACACTCAAAAGAGAACCTACTAAAAAGTGGGATAAGGAAAGGCTGTTCTCTAAATTATGATCCTATTTAGGAAGGCAAAGACTTCACTGCCTTGTTTGAATAGTTTTGTGTGCTGACTGGGGTTCAGAGACTAACAGAATAAATATCTGCAAAAAACCTCATGCTTGGCATACCTGATTTGTCAGGTCATGCAGGGTGTTCTAGGAAATACTCTTGTTCCTGTAATCAAGAAATCTAACATTATTCAAAATCCTACTCTTTTCTTCTTACAATTTGCTAAATAATTGGTCATTTTTTATTCACTTCTGCATTTTGAACTTCTTATACATTCTACATTCTCTGATTTATCTGTAGCTACAACTATTTAGTTGCCCAAAACAAGGACCAAGTAGCATCAAGTTGTGAATAAGCTATTTTTAATATGCTGCAAGAGCTGTGGTTTATACAACCCTTTTAAAAGTGGGGTTTCACTCTGCATAGGTAAAATACAAATACAGTAAATGGGATGGCCTATATAAATATCTAATGCCAAAGCACAGTAGTGAGCTTATGAAAGCAGATCCAGAAATACTTCCTATGCTAAAGTCCCAGGCTGGTGACAAAATATTCATCATATGTGAGTAATTTATGAATCTATGGTGAGTTGGAATGAAAAGTGATTTACAGACAAAAGATGCCAGAGTTGATTAACGATGCCCTGAAACCTTCAGACTTGCTTCCCAAAAGCAAAATTTATTGAATCAAAACTTGATCTTTTGGTGCTTTGCTAACAGATACTTCTAGTCTCTGTGCACAGCTCTGTCTGATCTTGAGCACACTCTAGAATAAAAATACCATACCTGGGTTTAAAAGGACTGCATCCACTAAGGTGCCAGCTAAGACATTCAATACTAAACCACAGTATGAATGTTATATATGAACAGACTGCTGAAAGTGAGCTTCTGTAGTACAAACAAAATAATGTCAACAAATAAAGCAGAATCATTATACTAAATATTCTGTAGATATTTCACTTTTAAATGCCAGGTACCTCAAGAGAGAAGCATGAATCACTGGTTCTGTCAAATGGGTTGTGAGAGGCACAGACATATTAACAGTCACTGGAAGAATGGATCCCAGAATTCACAGCTTGGTATTTTATCCTATACAATGTATTCATCCTCCTCCCTGAGTTCGGGGTTTGGTTTGTTTTTTTTTTCCAGAACTGTAAAAAGGTGTTTCAATACTAAAGCCAAACAAATGTATATTTGCAAAAGTGTGCAAAGCGACAGTTTTCTTGGCAATAGCTAAAGAGTTCATTTCAGATGAGAAGATTTTCTAACATTTACGTGACAACCAATAGCCCCTGTTCCTGTTTCTACTCCTCTTTTCCCTGCAGGAGCTTTACGAAAGGCTTCTAGGGAGTACTAGGTCTACAGGACTTGTAGATCTGTGTTAGCCTATGCCATCTGTCATGTACTGTCACAGTTCTAACTGGGTTCCTGTATTTTTTAAGCTCTTAATATGAATTCCCAACACATACATTTTATTAGTGACAACAAGAATAAAGAAACAGTATGTGTCTTAAGAGGAATATGCTAAGAGATTTTTAATGTAAAGAAGTACCCTGAGACCTTGAAGCTGCCAACTTTCTAGCTGCCTCTGTTGTAGGCAATGGCTACATTCAGGATGCTCTCCTTATTACATAGCCTACAAGGGCTAATAATGTCAAATATGTCTAATATGTTCATACAACTGTTCCTATAGATGCTTATCCAAGAAGAATATGATAGCTAAGGACAGAACTGGGGTTGTCTGAACTGTGATAGCAAGCACGGCTTTTTGGCTCAGGGATTCTTATTCATTCTCCCATCCCTGAACTTTTTCTTGTAATCTGGGGGGGCTCTGTGGTGAATGTTGCATTATCTGGATGCAAATTTGCAGTTGCACAAGCTAGTGCAAATTGTTTGTGCAAAGCTGTTAGCATAATGCATGCAAAACTTAGAAAAATTTAAACATTTTTAAAATTTTCAGGCCATGTTGAGAAAATAATATACAGTGGTCCTGCTTTCTGACAGCAGGGAAAGATTTTCCTTCCTAGCCACGAAGCCACAAGACCCTTTAATTGAAATACTGAAGCATAAAACTTCTGGACAATATCAACTTTAAATGAGAGTTGTCATGTTCTCCCACTGTCTTTTCGACTGACAGAACAAGGACTGCAGCACTGTCATAGCTGCCTGAAGCAAATGAGGATAAAAAGTTAAACTAGACAAGTGCTGTTCATTAGAATAATTTATTCTGAGATCATTCTGCTGCTCTACATCCACTCTGAAACATGTAATTTTGGTACCTCCCACACTGCTTTTATTGACAGTAAGTAATATGAGAGAGAAATGGAGGGTTCGAAAAATCTATGTATTCTTTAATGGCAAAAATGCAATCTGCATCAGTTTTTCCATCACTATATGTTTCACCGGCATCCATTTAAGAAGAGAAAAGCAATTTAATTATTATCCACTGCAGAATAGTATTTAAACCTTTATTTTGATTTCTACCCCAGAGCAATTTCCAGTTTTATCTTGTACTGAAGAGAATGGGGCAGAGAACCATGAAATGGCTGAGGCAGGAAGGCAACTCCGGAGATCATTGTATCCAACCCTGTTGCTCAAAGCAGGGTCAACTACAGCAGGTTGCTCAGGGCCGTGTCCAGCTGGGTTTTTAGTTACCTCCAAAGATGGAGACTTCACAAACACCATGCTCCAGTTAAAGCATCTTCACAGTAAAAGTAGTTTTTTCTTATGTTTACATGGAACTTCCTGTATTTCAATTTATGTCTATTGCCTCTTGCCCATTCACAAAGCATCACAGAGTCACCCTATAGGCATTCCAGAAGCCCAGTGGGTTGCTTGTGTCCTGCTGTGTTGCCTATCCAACAGACACCAGCCAATCAAACGATGCAATTTCCTCCACAGAAAATCTGGTTTTGCTTAGAAAATTTCTGTCTCATTCACAGGAAAGGTAGGTTTTCCTGTATGTTTATCTAAACAGTAAAACAATAAGACTACCTAGGGAGATTTGAGAAACTTATTCTGCAGTTGGTCTACATTAGATTAGAGAGATGGTCTGTGGGACAGCATGGAACCAATCTTGAACCTTCTGGGGAGAAAACTTAAAGGTACTGTAAAACACCACAGAAGTCAGCCTCCAGGCGTTACCAAATCTTGCATCAGGGCCATGGTCTTTCTAGATGAAAAATCGTTAGCTTAAAGTAAAGAGGCCCCATGTCCCCCTACAAGACCTAGGGGTTTGCTGATGATGAAAAGAGTACATACACGGCTCTTTCTGCAGGAGCAGTTAGCAACACTTCTGTGTCCCTCGCCATCATCTCTTCATATTGCTCTGCCTGACTCTGAGACAGAGGGAAGTGCTGGGGATGTAGGTGCCCTGTAATGAATGAAGGCAGAACTGAGAAAATAGATTTTTGCTTTGAGATCATTCTTGCAAGCTATTCTCTGTTAGCATTTGGGCATAATATTTTTTTCACAGAAAGAAACAGAAAACTATGACTTTTGAAAATATTATGTTTTTGGTGAAAAATCAGGAAAACAGAAAATTGTACTTTTCTGGAGTTTACAAAGGCTTTGGTAAAACAGGAAATCAGTGCACAGTTGTGCGTGAAAGAAGTCATCTTTGCAAAGGAGGTGCACAAGATAAACTACAGCCACCAAAATGCTTTCCTTGCTCAGCTCTAGAAGATAAAACATACCATCCTAACTTTTCTCCTTTTAGGCAGTACTATTCATCAGGAGAAAACCCTATCTACTGGTTACATTACTGTTAAGGACATGTCCTTATAATAATGTCCAAGGCCTGGAGATTTCTCAGCATGTGTACCCTTCAGGACTAAAATGTTATTTCCAAAGCGTACTGCTTTGTGCCTCTTTATCATTGCACCACGCTATCAGCAACAGCTTGCAGCAATAGCTGCAGTAATAGTTACGTATCAGGGCTGAATTCGGGTAGCTCTTGAATATAGGAAATAATAAGATCTTGAACAGATGGGAAGTTTCCATGGGGAAATTGTACCTCAGACATTATACTTTCTGTTAAAATTCATACCAAACACTTCTTTGCACCTATGAATTAAGGTAGAAAAAGAACAGTTCATTCCAGGATAAAAGTCACATTACTTGCTGGAATTCAGTAGAAGTTCCTTTAAGTATAAGATGAAACAGCACTTCTCAGAAGGTGGGGAAAGATAACATTAGGTCTTTTTAATTCTGTGCTGGCTATGGTGACCTTATGGGTATAAACCAGCTTACAAGATTAGTTTTACATTTCATTCAAAAGTCAGAATTCTGTAGTGTTAGAAATATGATCTACTTGGGTTAAACTGAAAGCAAAGGGATATACTTCAGAAATGGACAAAAAGCAGTTATCTCTATATGAAAAATATCAGGTTATTTTTCCATCACAGCACAGTAGCAGAGATGGATTGGCTGACTCAGAGATCAGGCGCTAAGCAACAAGCACTTCTTTCCAGCAAAATAGAAACACCTAATAAAACAGCTTCTGTTCAGGAGCCGCACTGCTGCAAAGAGCTATTTTCCTCCCAGGTGCAGCCATACAATCTCCCACATTATGTGCCAGCAGTAGGCTCGAGGGGCCACCGCCGTGTAAGCGGAGCAGAGGAATGGGGCAGAGACTCTGCAGGGCTAAAACCACTACATGGAAAAAACCCTCCACTTCTTCAGAAACAATTGTGCTGCTTGTCAAAGCATTTTGATGAAACAGTACTCTGAAATGGGTACCTGCGTCCCCTTAACTCAAACAACATTCTCACCACTCAGCGCAAGTATTTTAGAATGCCAAATTTCATGACACATGCCAGCCAGTGTCCTTGATTCACTGCTCTCATAGCCCTAACACCTCCCTTTTCCTTGTGCAGAAAGGAGTACAGAGAGGAGACAGTTGAGAAGTCAAGACCTAGGTCTAAGTTCTCATAGCTGTGACACTCCCTGCTATACTACGGTGACAACTTATGCTGAGTCCTCTCTCTGCAATGCCTGACACACTGCTACAATATGCTGCACTTAATCTCTTCTTTATCAAGTGGGAATAATCGAGGGACTAAATCACTTATTATACGTTAGGGGAAAAAAAAAAACAACATTGCTACTGGGGTTGTAGCAGCTAAAGGTAACTTAGCTTACTGGTGTGCAAACAATGTTAATACCTCCAAAGGCAAAAGTCCTCTGTCAGGTAATAAAAGCAGGATACAACCAGGAATGATTAATTGAAATAGATAACAGAAAAAATACAGAATGAGGATGTGAAAGGAAATTAGGAAATATTCTCAGCTGGGAGATTTATGAGTCTATAGATCTACATCTCCTGGCAATGTAAAATTACACTTTCAGAGCATTATATCATATGCAGTAAGGAATAAATCTAGACTGGCGAAGCTGGACTAGATGACCTTTACAGGAACTCTCTCATTTTTAAAGAATTCCCCAGCTTTATCACAGAAAGAAATTATAACAGGCCATTTCTTCCCTCATGGTCAGATGCAAACGAAGGTAATAGAGAAAGTTTAAAATAAAAATTTTCCACAAAGATCTTTAATTGTGCTTCATGATGGCCCACAGACCAATCTTACCTCATCTCTAGATCATTTTGCTTTGCTGCAATAGTTAACGCTGTATTTTAATAACAATGAAAGACTATATAGAAATAGATGTAAAATATCCCACATTCAATACCTTCACATTTCATTTGGCCAACTGCTTCCCCAATAAAAGAGAATTCATGCTATTAACTGCTTCTTTCAAAGAGAAGCAATGCAGATGTGAAAATATCCTCTCATCTGTGACAGGAATAATATTCCTCATGAACAATGCAGATATTATTCCATATAATTAAAAGAACTTAGCACTCCTTCCCGAGGAGCTGAAATATTACTATTTCACAAAATGTATGCTTTACTAGAAGTCAAATATAAAATTCACATATGCACATCCACCCTCTTCAGTCTTGAGTTCAAAGGACTGAGAGTCTAGAACTGGCAAAACAGATGTGAGCTTACTGAGGTACTTTCACAAGATGATTTTAGCTAAACAGCAGTAAAACAACAGAAACTATGCCTCAGTTCCAAGCAAGTTGCTATCCTCTCAGCTACTGCTGAAACCTCTGTTTTATCACTCACCTCCAACATTTTTGCCACAAGGACAGCCAAGCAGAGCAGCAGGTTGGCCACGAGTTAATGCAGTTTCCATCAGGTTTTCAAAACCTCACTAGGCAAGGCCCTGAGAAGCCTTGTCTGACCTCCAAGTTGGACCTGCTTTGAGCCAAAGACTGGAGCAGAGACCTCCTGAGGTCCCTCCCAGCATCAATTATCCTATTATCCTATGCACTTTATGCTGGTTTCTGAGGCATTTGGGTTTTTTTCTGTAGCAAATTCAGGTGTGATGCCTTTCTTTTGCTGGCAGGCTAATTATAATTTTCTCTTTTCTCCCCTGTCCAACATTTTTCTTGGAATTATGACAACTGGACATCCATTCACCCAGTTTACCACCTTTTACTGGTACCACCATTAACAACAGCAATTCATACCATGTTTGAATGTGGAGCTTAATACATATCTGCATAGGATTAAATGAAGGTGATTAACTGCAATAGTAGAGGACTAGACCCAGGAGGCCCCTTTATTCCTCTATGTTGATTGTGCTTGTATAAAAATAATACAATGCCATCTTCCATTAGCAAGGAATTTATATGCTGTTTCTCTCTTGCCTCTTCTCTAAGAAATTAAGAAGATTTATTTCAGATCAGATTTTTACCAAACCCAGATGGAATACCTAGGTTTACCTTTTAGCACAACAGCCTTATGGCTGTCCTGAGCACTTCCAGCTGTCACAACTACCTTATGGAGTAAGGCATATTTTGCATATTGGTTAATTGTTTCACCATTTTGTTTGTTTTATACGCCACACAGTTCACTTATGGCTAGATGAAGTTCCTACACTGATTTTAACAACATTACTACTATTTTTATTACTTGTTTTGTGCTTCTTATATTTGTAAAGTGCTGCATTTGAAGGAAGGAATACATACAGTATCATTTAGATGGTTTCTTTTTGGAGTGAAGAAGCTGGCCAAGGGCTAGCAAACATGGACACTATTCCAGTTTGAGAATGTCAGAGATGTTGCTCTTCTGTCTGAATGAGATACACAGAACCATGAGTCTCCAGCTAAAAGAAACCCAACATGTGCCAAAGTTGCCTGTGGCCAATGGGACATGATGGTGTTTCAGAGTCATGAAAGCACTAGATAAGAATTTTCCATTATGTTACTTCCTCTTACCCGTCTTCCCCTTACTGAATCTTTAAATTGTTGTTCTTTCCAACTGTCTGTCAGAGCAAAAAGGTCTCCTATACCAACTACACTAGAGGAAGCTGACCAGAGAAATGCATACAAGCTAGGTGCTTTTGATGCCTCCACAGCAGAATTGGGTATTCTACTCTGCATTGCATTACATGAAACATTTTACCAGCACTTTTGCCTCTGAATAGTATTTAAGCCTTTTAAAAGCACTCCCATCAGATTATTCTATAACTTAATAAGCCTATTCAGCTCTGTTTCTACTGCTGAACAGTGAGCTCCTTCTGTTAGCACACCTGTGGACCTAGATACTGTCTCAACCTTATTTCCTTGTTACATGCTCACTGATGGGAAAATGAACAAGGAGTTGAAGTTGTAGAACGGGACAAAGTGCTCTCCTACATCCTCATAAGGCTACAAAAACTAAGGTGAAATATGACCAGTGTAACCTATAGAAGAAAAGGATGCAAATATCTTAAACGTCATAAATGCTCCAGTCATCTCCAGAGAGGGATATCCCAGTGTTTATTATTTATAATTTTTTTAATCAAGTATTTCTTACAAGTGCATTTTCAAGGAGTTTAAAATTTCCTTTGCTGATGATTGATGTCTGTAAGTCTAATCATTCTGCAGGCTTCAGTATTATTTTAACATGAATAAGAAAATGGAGATGAAAGACCATAGAGAAGCAGCAGTAATAATTCAGATGTTAACAAAAATTAAGGAAATAATAATGGAAAATATTTTTCACTATGCACATAGTTTAAACTGGACTTTGATATCAACTGCTAGACTTTTATTCTATAGTAGTTACAAGTCTAACTAAAGACAATTGTGCAAACAGGAAGGAGAAATAGGAAAAGGGAGAAGGGAGCCTTGATATTTAAATACTGCTATGGTTGGACTTCAAACATTTTGAAGGAGAAAATGTACCAACTCCATCTGTTGTAATGACATTCTAGATTTCAGACGCCTACTTAAAATCTGTGCAACTGGTTTTCTTTTTTTTCTTTTTTTTTCTATGAATTTATTTTTGTTTAATTACAAATATCCATAACAAAAGTTCACCAAACAAATTTTGTAAACACTGTGATGCTTACAATTATAATAAACTGCCTTTTTTTTTTTTTAAAATAGTTTTCCAGTATATAGTGCTTATTAGATGCCATTTCTATTCACAAGATTTTTGCAACAAATTGATGGGCAGCTTGGGCACAAGTTTATTAGGAAACCAATATGCCTATGTTCTGCACTTTCTTAACTGCTAGTTACTGAGTACTATAATTAAAAGGTTTCATGAATAAATGCATGTTTAATTCAAGAATTTTCATAAAAAATGAAAAAATGTAGGTACTTTATGTTCAAGTACTTTCTCTTTCTCCTTCCTTTCAGCAGAGAGGAATAGGAGTAGTAAGAGAAAATCAACCACTTAAGTAGAGTTAGACTTTAAAGTTCAAAATCATGAGCTTTTGGTAAATTCTCTAGATGGCGGATAAATACACACATTTTGAACTGAACTTTTAAAAAGCATTTTCCTGTATTTTTCCCAAGAGGGGTGGGTGGGAGGCAAGAAACAGCTGGAATTATGCATCATTTAAGTAGAAAAGTTATTTTTCTTAAAAGTTACTGTCCCTTTCCAATGTATCTTATCAGCTAAAACCTGAGTTTTGCAATAGGCCCATAAGCAAATCTTCTTCACCTAAATTGTTGAAAAAGATCCCTGCTGGAACCAAATGGACTTTGCATGCACAGACTGATGCAGACCCACCAGCTCTGCTGAGCAAAATTGCTGAGCTGAACCGGCAACCTGATGAGGACTGGCAGAGAGAGACAGCAGAAACTGTACCCTCGGCCAAATCCCTCACCGTTGTTGCTTCAGTGTCCTCCTTGACAAAACAGAAAGGAGAGTGCTTGGCTCTCTGTAGGTGCAAGTATTGAAATTAATTATGTGAGTTCACAGTCACTGAGCTGCACCCCAAGCACAAGCGCAGTTACGCATTGCTAAAGAGGAAAAAAATAATTTTGCCAAAGGTGCACCAACTTGATTGAATTTGCAGCAAAAAAACCCTCTAACTGATGGCTTTTATCTTATTTCTCCATTATTTGAGGTAAAACTGGAACATTAAAGATAGTGCATGTGTTTATTTCTACATGTGTAGATTCAGCAAAATCCCTATGGAACAAATCCCTGTTTTCTTTCCTGCATCAGTTCCTAAGCCACATCTGATCCAGATGTACGAACTTCAAATGATACAACTTGCTCCCAAACTTACCTTATTTTCAAATACAATTAAAATGACCGAGAAAACTATTGCGATTAAACAATTTTAAATAGGCTGGTTATCAGCAAAGTGAGAAGCTGTTACTTCATTGTCACTTTTCCTATAACAAGCAAGTCACCTACTAAATATTTATATAAATATATAAATACCTATCATATTGCTAAATACCTATGAACAAGTGAATATATGCTGGAAAAGGCAAAGGGATAGGTGGCAGGAAGGGAGAAGCAACAAGGTCCATACCATAAGGTTATTGGTGTTAGTTTGAAAACAGTTTGTAAGCAAGGTTACTTCTTCTTGTATAACTCCCTACTATATACAGTAGGCTGCAAACTTCTTCCTGTAGCAATGCTGCTTCTAGACTAAGGGAAAATTGTATGGATCTGGGCAGAAGCAGATTATTATTAACTAGATGCGGAACTTCTTTTGACTCATGTCACTATCACCCTCCTAAATAACCACATTATTTTCTTGCAATGAAAACAAAGCACAACATACCATGGAAATTCCTATACAGAATAACATAATGAACTTAAAAAAATTGTAATCATGTGTCAGAGCTTTCATCTCTTGTGCCCCAAAGGTCCAAGACAATTTTAACTGTACCATTTTATATCTACAGTAATAGATCACATTGAACACCTGCTTGCACACCAGATTAGCAACAGCTCGAACAGTTTGCCTTGGTTTAATAAAAACATTGACACTCTGTGTTGGTATTTCTTTTGCAATACTGAGGAAGAAAAATAGAATGCAAACCCAACAACTTGGCTAGAAATCAGTGTACGCTGGAAACACTTTCTGGAACAGGAAACAAACAAAAAAAAAAAGCAAAGTAGTGAGGAGACTTTGTATGTGAGGATTAAAAAAAATACCCTAAGTGGATACAAGACATGATTACTTCACAGACATAACAGAGATTAGTTTTTCTTTTGCTATTATATCAGCAATGACAGCAGTTACATTCAGCGGACACAAGTAAATGCTATTCACTTTTCAAGGCCATATGTGAAACGCTCCCTTGACCACACAGTTTTTGATTGTATTGGCAAGCCAATGATATAAACAAAACTGTTAAAACCAGTGATTTTATGCAAATTTAGTATACTGACAGTTAGGAAAAATGCTAGACTGACACATTCTTGTGATCCTTTCAGAACATAACAATTTAAATCTGCTGGCATTTTTCAAAATAACTGTTAGCAAATAAACAACAACCACACACTTCTGAATTACCATGGTAATTTTTTCAACACTATCCACTTTGTTTACAGGCCAAAAACATACCATTTCTGTTGTCGAAATTAAATTCATCAGTGTAGTTTTTTGACAAAAGATTTTTCTTTTCTATAGAGCCATGTAAAAAGCAGCAGAAGCAAGGAGATAAAGTCAGCATAACTGTAAAAGCTGCTTCTCTGCAGAAAATTTTCACAGTAAAAAGGTAATCAACTCACGCACGTCAATGGCTGCAAAACTCAAAAGGGCTGAGGCATGGAATTGTAAGGGGAATTCATCATTAGCTAGCAGGATGCATTGTTAGTCAAAAATTATTTAACATTTATATCAATGGACTCAAAAAAGAATGAAAGCATCATTGAACAAAGGTAACAGAGTCAAAGACCAGTGAACGACATGAGACCTTCATGTTGAGTGATCAGCATGGTTCCTATTCCAGGGATATCAGAAAAAAGGGAAAAGAAAATAGAGGGGAAGAGAAAAAAAAATAAAAATTGTGCTACAGAGACATAGATTATTCAGCAAGCATACCCAAGAAGTTGTGTGTTTCAACATGGCCAACCATGCATAAAATCATGTATTTAAGAACAAAGAATGCAAGACATAAATTATTAGATTGGGAATACCAGTCTTGCAAATCAGTGATTTGGAAAAGTGACATTCCAGAAAAAATAAAACCAAATCCAAGTAACAAACATACTTTGACTCTAAGTCTATGGTTAAAATGGATAAACAGTGCTTTAAATACAGAGGTACTGAAAAGGAATAGAAAGGTTGTATTGCCTTTCTATCCAGCTCCTGGAATCATGCCCTGTTCTGGCATACATACTTTAGGAAGGATGTTTAGGATACTTTGTATACTTTAGGGTTAAATATGAGTTAAAAGAATTATGAGAAAGATGAAAGGACATGAAACCATACTCTCATGGCAAACCTAGGGTGCTTATTTTACTTCTTTTAAACAAGAGAAGGATACAAAGATTTGATTATAACCTTTAAATTCCTATATTGGGAGATTTAATGGCATTACAGAGTGAGAGATCCTTTGATGGCAATGATGCACAAAAAAGGATTAGCAGACACTGGTGGAATTTGTGGTGTTAACAGTTTAGGTGTTTTGTGGATGGGTATCCAAAGTACATGAAAAATGCTGGTTGTCAATTCTAAGTTTGCTGTTGCTCATTAACTTCCACACCAGATTTTTGAGGAATCTTCCAGTTCCCGAGTACACAATTTATTTTTAGACATGATTTGGAAAGTAAACATAATGGATTATAGAGGAAACCAAGAAAAAACAGAGATAGCTTTTTTTAAAGAAAAAAAAAGTTTTTCCTCACTGCACAGTGTCAGGAATTTACTGTATACTAAGAAAGAAATGTTATTGAGAGATTAATATTCTCTCAATACATGGAAAGTGTTGCAAATTTACCACTGTTCTTTACAGAGTGGAAACTCTTCCCTTACACAAATAATTTTTCTATTTTGTTCTGTAAATACTTGATTTCAAAAGCTCTTGCATTGATTAGATTCCTTCTAGGTAAGATTGCAGACATTACAAACAGGACAGTCTAGGGACACTTGCAGCCTCCTTGCCTTTATGCATTCAGGAAACACTATATATCAGTCTTCCTTTGCAAATGGAAATCACACCACTATCAGATTTTCATCTTCCAAAAAGAGCATAAAAGTAAAGTTGGAAATGATAAGGTAAGAAAAAATGTTTAACATCATACCTAAATTACTACAAATGAAAAAGAAAGTGAAGAGCTGTTCTTGAATCTGGGGACCTGATTTAAATAAAGGGCACTACAAGCACTTACTTTCCATACTACATGACATCTCTGAAATTTACCAGATTCACCTATACGCTGCAGTACACTAAAGGGTTTTAGAAGCCAGTGGACTGAGCACTCAGACTGTGTAAAAGGATGTAAGGGCTCCATTAATTTCCATTAATTTACACCAATGATAATGCGATAACCTGTAGTGATGTTTTACAACAGGAAAACGTTACTTGTCTCTTAAAGATTCGATGAAGTTCCACCTTCAGTTTTTCACAACAGACCTCCTGATAAACCCATGCTGCCATCTCCCTTAGACACTGGCAATCTAAATTATATACTCTTTGTTAGTATATGAAGATAATTTCTATTGCTTTGCTGTACAGTTACTGTTCTTATGATCCTCTACAATGACATCTTTTACTGAGATCAAACATATAAATACATTTATGGGTTGAACATGATATCATATCTAAAATATGTTGTGATCTTCTAACTCCATTTTCTTGAAATATTTTAAAATTAGCAAGTTTCTGCAATTTTCCTTTTACATCCTATTCAGCAGAATGCCTTCTTTCGCATTTACTTGAATTATTGAGGGCTACATGTTAAAAACAGTTACACTCATGAGGGCTCCCCTTAGCTCAAAGGAAAAACAAATACTTCCCACAGGTTTTCCTGCCGTTATCAGGCCTGTGATACATTACATTATCAAGTACCTGTAAGTAAAGGGGTTGTCTGACAAGACAACATATTGCGGTGACAAAGATGCTGTAAAGAATGTTTCTAGCCAGTCTAGAAACTGCTGCTTCTTCCCGTTCCATCAGCAGCAAGGAAGTCAAGGCAGAGATACCACACTCCATTTCAAACATGACATCTTCGAGTTAAAGGACATAACACACTTGTGTCCGTTCCATATTCATAACAGCAAAATAAAGAAATCTAAAAATATTTCTTTGAGATCTGGTTATTGCCCAAAGAATAGGAATCAGTGCAACAGCAGCAGTCCAAAAAAGGTTTCAACACCACTATGAAAACTAGACAGTCTCTCATCGCAAGCACAGAGCAGCAGCTCTTGTAAATGTTATTTTTACTCACGTGGTACAAAGCAGTTTCTGGTCCTGGTGTGCCCATGACTTCTTGTCTCAATGACTCCATTTGTAAACTAGGCAACAGCGAGTAATGACTGGGGCTACTGCTTTTGTCTCCTTTCTTTTTGGATTTTTTCCCAGTATCCTTTTTGCTATTCCTTTGAAACATGTAGTCTTCTTGACCTATTTTCTCATTGCTCATATAGCGAAGCAACGAATTTTCTGTTGAAAGAAAAGTAATGCAAAACATCATTGTGAATATTTGTATGTATGCTAATCCTGCTTCCAAAATATGTGATATCCTTACAAAGACCTACTGTCAATTTTAACTCTTCAAGACACTTTCATTAACAAAACCCATTTGCATGTTTGGTCTGGGTATCATACAAAAGCAATCTTTTGATAGGGAAAATTAATGATTCTTGCAGTTTTCCGGTATCGTTGTCAATAAAAGAAACATAATATAAAAAACCCGCATCAATAAATTCTGTCAAAGAGTTTTCAAAAAATAAGCAATGATACATTTAAGATCATATCTGTAATATTTTTTTTTTAAACAAGATGTTAATGAGTACAAATGACTGTGGTGCAATACATTTAAAAGTAATTTGCTTTGAAAATTCATTTGAGATTGTTCATCATACCATCCGTACTTTCCTTGAATACTATTCTGGCATCTACCAGCTTGTAGCTGAGGGACATTCAGGGCCAGAAGCAGTGTTTGTGAATTTAGGAAAACTCAGCAGATCTGTCTTTCACGAACTTGTCTGGTCTTCCCTTGTATTAATGTAAGTTTTTACTATCCACACCTCCTATGGCAAGAACCCAAACTGCACAAGGAGCCTTTCTCTTTTTAACCAGTGCTTGATGGAGACATTTGATGTCTCCCAGATCTTGTTTAAGAAAAAAAAAAAAAGTGACAAACCTATTTCCTTACTTTATTCCACACATAATTTTATAAACCTTTATTATGTCCTGCCTAAATTCTCCAAAACTGATGACGGCCAGCCTACTGAATTGACCCTGGTTTGAAAGCCACTCCATACATTTGATCATTTTTGTTGTTTCCTGAACCTTCTTCCATTCCACTGTATTTTTCTTAAGACATGAAGAGACCAGAACTGCACACACACATGCAGCATGAGCAAGAACTTATAGAGCAGCATAATAATACTTCTGTATGTGTCTTCTTTTCCTAAAAATTCCTAACAGTGTTTCCTTTTTTGACCCTTACTGAACATCTAGTTAATATCTTTATGAAAATATCTATCATTACTATCATCTTGTTCCTAGGCAACAAAGCCATCTCAGAAGTTATCATTTTGTATGTGAAGTTACGTATGTGAGCCTCACAAACCAGAATTTTTAAGAACTTATCATCGATGATTTTGCAGTGAATCCCATGTGGCTCTAGAATGTTTTCCATCCAAAAAGAACTCATGAAGGCAGAGAAATGTGATATGAAATTCTCATTCAATCATACCAATATTTATCAGTAATAACTATACATTTGTTCTCTAGTATTATAAGATTAAGGTCAGTTTCAAAATGGACTGGATAACACAGCTGAACCAATGAAATGCCAATATAAAGTTATGCTAAACTGCAGGGCTTTGCAGTCATGATTTTCTTTTGCCTGGCAACTTCCTCAATCCTAATAGTAGCTCTGCAAAAAAATTAAGTATACATAATGAATGAAAGAACCCAAAACAGGTTCGTAAAGATATCTATCTAAGCAAGCAGTAAAATGATGTTGAAATATATAGCTGAAAGCATGATAAAACCCATAATGCCTTGTATAAGATGGCTGTTCAGATCACTTACCTCTCCTACTATCCCTTTTTATTTTATTGGGGTCTTCATAATCCCCCACCCAGTTATATTCTACTGGCATAGAAATAGGCCTTAGTTTCCCTGGAAACAGAGGAAAAAATTGAGATCATGCACCATAAGGCAGCAATAAACTAACATTCTTTAGAAGCAAGAACAAATTATGTGCTAAGCTACTATTGTACAGGGTTGCTTATGAAAGAAGATCCAGCATTGCCTCTGAACAAGAGGTTAAGCCAGGAGTTGTGTTTTCTTTAACAGACAAGAAGCAGCTAAGTATTTAATGGATTTTGTTAAATTTAGAAGAAAAATCCAGGGCCCTACAAAATCATCAGTGGACTGACTTTTGAGACCGAAAAAAACGCATTCAGATTACTTCAGTTTTCACTGAACAATATCTGTTTATTATCCTGGAAGCCCCTGGCACACACATGGAGAGAACTGTTTTAAAGCATATATGAATTGTTGGTAACAGAAATGTGTTCACATCACTAAAGTATTTTCACAAATAGCATCGTTGCTGGTGAGCTTAAAAGATCCATCAATGACTGAATAAGAAAGGAATAGAAAACCTTTACATGTAAGTTCTTTTGTAGCATTTCATCCACAGAAAGCAAAGTACATTACTACTGGTAAATTCACTTTGATTTCAGACAGCAAGAGACAGAAAAGCTGAAAACTATTATTTGTTTTAAATTTTGATTTGGAAACTGCTGAATTGATTTTTTTAAAAATGCTGTAAACTATTATTTTTGCTTAAGGATTCCACAGATATAGTTGGAAATTCAGTGAAAGTGTGCTATGCAAATCAGTGGGGTTACTTAAAGTGGTCTGAAGTTCTTAGCAAGTTAAAATAGTATATTGAAACAAAACAGAGTAGCATAGCATATGGCACAATATCTGGCAGACTGAAAACAAAATGTTTTCACAAGGTCAGCCTCTGATATTTTTTGAATCTATCTACTGGTCACAAAACCAAAAAGTGAGAAAATAATTTGGTTTTAAATGTAGCAGAGCTTAAAGTAGAAACTTCAGAAGCCTTGTTAATTATTTTAGTAGAAAAACCCTACATAAAGGTGATCAGTCTTATTCCACATTTTTGAGGTTAAATCCATTGTACACTGAAAAAGAAAGACATGTTTATAATGAAAACAAATATTCAAACATGTCATATGCCTACTGAAGTATGGTGTCCATGGGAAATACACCATTACTATGCAGGCAGCATAATGGTTGTATTGTCTTTTTAAAAAACTGACAAGAAAGGGTGTATGTTCTCTACAGACCACAGGATCAGGTCACAAATACATCATACTGCTCAGAAAACACAACATACATATTTAATTTTTTATTTATCATTTATTTTACTATTTATGGGCACATTTTTAAGCCTGATTGGAGCTGGTGAGATTTAGAGCACACAGTTAAGAAGTCATTTCCTGAGTGGGGATGTATTTGGCCCGTGTTTACTTGATCAGGAGTAACTTTCAATAGTTACTTTTTCTAGAGATACAACTTTCTCTCCTTTGTGAGACTGAATTCACAGTGTCTTGTTGAAAGGACCTGCCCACTTAGAGAGATACAAAAGCTACAAAATCATGTCAAGTCTGATTGTTATCGAAAGCTACAGCCATTACAAATTTTCTACAAAATCTCTAGCTGTTCAAAGTCAATAGGGTTTGTATCTGGCAGTAAAACCGTAATGACCAGATTTATTTCTTTCCATAAACTCAAGTTTCATTTGCCTGCTGCCTCTGCTAATCTCCTTTTTGTTAACCCCACTGATTCCCTAGATCTGTTTTCCCCAGGGACTACACTCAGGAAGATTCCTTCCTTGGGATGTGAACAGAAGTTTTCTGAGGCCAGTTAGCAACAATTGTACAACAGCTGGAAGCCAGTAAGAGCATGAAAGAGAAATCTCTGTTAACATTGTCAAAAAATGTCAAAAGATTCCAATAAAGAAATTATGGAGGGCCCTATTAACCTCTCATGAAGGAGGACTGAGAAATATTAAAAGAAAAAAAAAATTAGCACCACCACATAATTAATGATGAGTACATGTTGAAAACAATTATTTCTCTAGGCCTTGGAACTCTGACCTTTTTAATGGGTCACCATAAGCAAGAAGAGCGTTATTGTAATTTTCCAGATTTCTATAAAATCCTAAGGTCATGCATGTCTAGCCACAAATCTTATGCTAACAAGTGCCACGTGGGAAACTTTAGAATTTAATACTGAAATGGTAATATTTTTAGAAAATACACTTCATTAAAAAAGAAATGAGATCAAAAATGAAAGGCTGTATAACAAATGTGTTAAATAATGACTAATTTTCAGTGCAGTCTTTGATCCATGTATTTATAACCCTTTGTGCTACTAGATAAAAAAGGCTAAAAAAAGCTATCCTTTAACAAAATAATGGGGTAAGCAGTCCTTGAAGAAGAAATGTGTTCTTCTTCACTCTAGACCACCATTATTAAAATTTAAATCTGGAACAGAAGTACATCTCTGGTAACAGAACTGTCTGCATCCATTGTAATAGTTGAAATACTGGAGTAATAAGATTATATCCACTTGGAAAACTTAGCAGTTATTTTGTACACTATGGGCATTGTTAGAAAATACCTGAAAATGCTTTGAAATCAAAAGGATACTGAGGATTTTGCAGCAGGATTGTGTAGTTGTGTAGAAAGGGGGCATTTTATGAAAATGTATCCTTTAATGTTGTGCAAGCACATTGCTCCAGGTCCTGAGGATACTTTACACAGCTCAAGCTCAAATTAAGCTTATCTTCTTCCCAAAGGGATATGATGTTAGGATTACTGTAACAACTCCAACATATAGCTTGTGCTCAGTTTAAAAATTGATACAACATAGCAAGTAGGGTGGAAAAAAAAAAATACTCGTGTACTCAGCTAATACCATAGTAGTCAAAATATCTTTTTTAAACATGAGATTCCCTCTTCATTTTCTTCGATACACTAACGATGCTATGATGGCACAATTTTATACAATTCTCTCAGTCCAAAGCTGAAACAAGTTACAACACCAGCTAGAGTTCCCACAGATTTAAAGAAGAAATAACCTGGAGTGTAAAGGTTTGACAAGCAAAACTCTCACCAAAAATTATTTCTGAGTTCTCACCCTAAATAAGTCAAAATCCAGTAGGTGAAAGAAGCATACAAATATGTTTACATGCAAATTTCTTTCTTAGACAAGATATAACTTCAAATAAAGAGGAACTGCTATGTATAGGAAGTCATCACGTCCCATATAGGAAGTTACAGGAGGTTAATACAGTATTATAAAGAAAGCATACTATCATCAGTCATACTTCATTTCTGAAGTACAAAAAATTAAAGAGTTTTAAGAGAGCAGTGCAGTAGGAAAGCAGCATGTCATCTCTTGGCAAGACTGAAGTGGTTTTGATCTTCAAAACTACTATACCTGGGTAAAATTATAGAACGTATATTCAGGAAAATCATCAGTATAAAACTGGACTTGGCCTCCCTATCATAGTAAGTAATTAATTTTTTCTTGAACAGAATAACCTCTTAGGTTGAAATTGAACTAAAGTAGTACAGAATTCTTTAAAAAAAGAAATCAATGGCCACTGAAAATATTTTCACGCTTAAAAACAAAAGCAGATGCACAAAAATCCTAAAATCAACAAATGGTGATTATCCTTATTAGATCAATGGCATACCATATGTTGGCGTGCTCTCTCTCCTTCCAGGACCACTTGTTCTTCCTTTCTCATATTCATAGCAGTATAAAACTGCATCTTCTTCAACCACATTAAAGCGTTTCCGGTATTCCTGGTCAAGAAATGAGTTTGGAGACTCGGATCCTGTATGAACCGGCTTGCCCACTATATGTCTGCCAACATCATCACATGGGAGATTTCCCTTTTCATCCCTTTAGTAAAGAAAAGAGGTTTTTAATATATTGGGATAAGACACTGTTTTGGGTTTCTTTTTCCCACTGTGAATATTTCAGTAAACACTGGAATACGTCAATATTTCATATAAGCAGGAAAGAGATGCCATCGACCAACATCCGTATCACACATCATAGATGCATATGCATTCATGTTTGTGCCAGTTATGTCACACACCTCTGGTTATTCAAATCTTTTATAGACTTTATCCATCTTATTGGCTTCTCTTGAAAAGAATCAGAGAAAAAAAAGCTGATGCGCAGCTACTCTTTTTTCTTTGTTTTTATTTTTTTTTTTTAAATCTACCTAGAATTTTGTGATTTAAGGCAGAGTAATACTACTGACCTTACTTTTTCATACTCGCAGTTTTAAATACATCAGATAGTTTTAAGACACAGCTGTATGACAAGCATGGAGAAATTCAGTCTGGTTCCTTCCATACTAACCCCAGAGCAAGAAGAACCAGGGACCGATGATGTACAGACATTTGACATACTGTTGCCTAATCAATTCAGGCCTAAAAGTTGTACAGGTACATCCACGTGGTGCCAAATAGGGTGTGTAGCACCTGACCGTGAGCTGCTATCCCAGGACAGCAATGCATTGCAAGGCACACACTCTGCAGTTTGTGTACAGATCCCCTAGTTTTTCCCTTCCCTGCAACTTTGCCCCACGCTCTGAAAATGCAAACTACCCAAAGGTATCAAATGAGAGAGAGCAAGCTGTGCCTGGGGTAGGAGCCTTCAGTGAAGCAGTGCTCAGTAAACCTGTTGGTAGCACTGTGTGGGGAGATGTCTGCCAAAGACCTAATCAGACAGTAGTGTCTGTGCACCAAAATATACGGGAGGCAGCCAAGAGTGAAGCTGGGGCCTCATGCCCCTCTTGGAGCACTTCTGCCTCTCTGGACTGCCATGTGAGTTCTAAGATGGCCAACGTGCTGACCCATACACCCCTTGGGACTCTAAGACTCCATCTGGGGATAAAGCAAAGCCTCATCATGGGATCCAGTCAGCCACAGAGGATAAGAAAGGGCTATGCTGCCTTGCCTGCAACAGCACAGCACCATAAACCACCAGTGACCACTGTGCTTGCTTTTCCAGCCTGCTTTCCCAGAGCAGGGGTGGTGTTGACATAGCAAGGGAGGCTGGTGCAGCACCACCAGGGCTGTAAGCTCATCTTTAGTCATGGAAAGACTTTCTGTGGTGACAGTGCTGGGGGACCCCGGCAGGTAACAGGATGCAGACTGACACAAAACATCCAAATGCTAATTGGTGCTGCAGCTCCCATCAGAGGCTGGCACAAGGAAGTCTCTGCGGTAAGGGGGGCAGCCTGACCTAGAGAGATTGTTACTGCAAGCACAGATAGAAGTGCAGGGCCACCAGGCAAACACCCTTTGCCACAGGCATCTGGAGATGAGGACTTCAGTTCTCACCCACAAGGATATTCCACAAATTTGAGCAGGCACTAACTTAGAACCAGCACTTCTAAGTAACTGGCACACGGACAACATCGGTCGCGCTTTCTCATGCCGTCCAGTTATGTTGGCAGCGATACGATCTGTGGGTATCATCACCAAGGCATCAGGGTTTCAGGACTTTACAATTTACCTAAAAATATCAAGTCTTTTGCTCTATTCCAGTAACAAATTAAGGGTTTGGTTGGTTGGTTTTTTTCACATGGAATGACAACAATAAACGGAAAAACAGATGCCGAGTAGTTTGATAATACCTGAAAAAAGGCATGCTTAAATATAGTTAATCATGGACCAAAAAACTTGATGAAATGTCAAAACAGATCATTCAGAAACACTGTACACTATGTGACAGGTTTGTGAAATGAAGCACAGTCCATTAGGATTAAGCTGATAAAAAGAATTCAAATGTACATAGCTTAATCTCTCTAAGATTACAGCTTGCACTAATACGTATTATAAGATTTAATCAGAATTGGTCCAAACTACCGTATTACCATCATGATTTAAGAAATGTTATTAATAAATAATCAAAATGCATTTTGAAGACCTTAATTTCCAGAGCAAAACTCAAAAACTGCTGCGCAGCGAATATTCACTAAAAATGCTTCAAAAAAGAGGATGCATTTCTTATCAAATACAAGTATTTTTGTTGTGGTAAACATGATCAGTAGTGGTAAAAACAGTACTTCTCTTAAGATAGTAAAGTTTCAATTTCAAGAACAATAGGCCTTTACCACACAACTACCACATACAAAGAGAAACCTCAGACTGTGTTTCGGTTGGAATTTTTTTTTTTAGATTCTTTACATTAATGTGTTAGAATTAAATACTTGATTTATTCTACGGATTTTCTGAAAACCATGTCCTTAAAATATTTACATATACATAAGAAAATACTGTTTTAGGAGAGATAATAGAGGGGGCCTGCAAGGAAGCTGGGGGGGACTTTTTACAAGGGCCTATAGTGACAGGACAAGGGGTAACAGATTTAAATTGAAAGTGGGGAGGTTTAGATTGGATATCAGGAAGAAGTTCTTCCTGGAGAGGGTGGTGAGGCACTGGAACAGGTTGCCCAGAGAAGCTGTGGATGCCCCATTCCTGGAAGTGTTCAAGGCCAGGCTGGATGAGGCTTTGAGCCACCTGGTCTAGTGGAAGGTGTCCCTGCCCATGGCACGGGTTTGGAACCTTAGATGATCTTTAAGGTCCCTTCTGACCCAAACCAATCTATGATAAAAGACACATTCAATGCCTATGAACATTTCAAATGTCATGACTGACAATATTTTTTTTAATTAGAGGAAAAAAAAATTAGAACTAAACTATGTATTCTGTTTGTCTTTTTGTCATCTAAAATAGATAGTAGAGTAAATGTGTTAGCAAGTTCAATTGCATTATATGTGTTGCATCTGAAATGTCTTTTTTTTTTATTCCTCAAGAAAGAAAAACCAAGCCAGGGAACAGACAAGGGAGAGATGAGGAAGGAACATGGGACTCAGCTTATGGTTTCAGAAAAAGCTCATGACATGATCTAAATCATGAAATGGAAAGTCACTCTTTTGCCCTGGAAGGTTTTTCATATCTCCAAAGAGTAAGTATTTATCATAGAAGCACAACTTCTCCTCCCCACTAAGCAATTTAATTTGCCATATACCTCACTCTTGGATAACTCCTAGGAAAGACTTGCCAGTATCGTGTCATACATCTTATTAACTGGCTAGAAAAGTTACCTATAAGAGAGTCTTAAGAAAATCCCAGCTATAAGAAACTCAGGTAGAAGAGAGGACATGCTGTCCTTACAACCTTTCCAATAAAGTTAACTAAAAAAAAAAAAGCAGTAAGTAATTTAAAAATATACTGGCTGGACATATGTGTGTCTAAGAATATGGGAGCTTTAAAGATACTGATTCCTCTTAAAAATATTTCTAGACCTCTGGGTAGCTACTTCACATTAGTTATAGGTCAAAATTCTCTCAGAAATTTAGGAAAGAAACATCTGTGTACGTTATGGAATTATACTGAATCATTTGAGGTCGTGTGAGGGTAGGGCGATGAATCTGCAAGGAGGATCATCTGCTTTTCTGACTCAGGAAGCCCAGAGACCTGGAAGAGATGAAAATGCCTGTTCCAGGTGGCAGGACAGAGTAGCAGATATATTTATAGGGAACAGCGTAGTCACTGCAGAATCTAGCAGAGCGGCCACAGTAAAACACAATCCTGAAATTTGTTTTAACACTATTGAATCAAATATATCTAAAAAAAGAAAACACTATAGCAGATCAAAACAGTGCTCTTGTTGAACTTGAGTTTTTTACTCAGCCTCCCTTGTTGCATGATGGCTATTAGACAAGATACAAACTCTCTTCCTAGTTACAGATTCAAGACTTCAGATAATTTTTACTCTTGTGAAATAGGATGAGACTGTTGTATACAATAGATTATCCCATATTTTAGAAAATAAGCTACTGAACCTTCTTTTCTAAAGGCTAGTGCCTGTTTTGCAGAAAAGGCCTTGATTCAGATCACTGTGGTCCTGATTCAGCATATCTACCCTTAATAAGCAGTTCACCTGCAAAAGGAAGCATCACCAGCCCAATCCCACAGGGCAGGCTGATAAATGGGTAGGAATGGAATAATCAGTTGCTTTACAAATATTTTGTACATTGAATTGTGCCTGAAAGGATCTTTTTTACCTTGGAACATAAGGTTCTGTTGGAGGAGGAGGTATGTAGAGATCCTGGAGGGCAGAGCTGTCCCTTTTTGTAGGTGTGCTGATAGTGCTGGATGGCGTAGCGACACTGCTTGTAGGACTTCTAGGAATAAGAGGCTGGTTCAAAAGAGAGAGAGAAATAACCAATATTATGCTTATATAATATACGTTTTTATTTGAAAAAGCTATAAATATTCAATAGTTCAGAAAGTTAAAGAAACAGTTAACAGTTCTAATGTTTTGTGTTCTTTTAAGCTGACTGAAAAACCACTCATGCTAAGGAGACAGACCTATGAATGTACGAGCATTGTGCTTATAAAACTGACTGCTCTGATTACATCTTTTTCCCTTTTGCATAGCAACATTATTGC
Organism: Eurypyga helias; assembly: GCF_000690775.1. Taxonomy (NCBI): domain Eukaryota; kingdom Metazoa; phylum Chordata; class Aves; order Eurypygiformes; family Eurypygidae; genus Eurypyga; species Eurypyga helias. Next base: position 162,076 of record NW_010226125.1, read on the forward strand.
AAATGCCCATAAAAATAGCAATCAGCATAGCCACAGGTGAAATCTTAATGAATAAATAACATACAGAATCCAGTGAATTCCTTAATTAAACCAACATTGTCAAGAAAAAGTCTGGTGTTTACAGTAAAAGGTATATAAGTAGGCATTAAATTGAATGTCATCTCTCCCATCTGCTCTACAGCTTAAGAATTAACTGTAAAAGCTTCAGTTTATGTCTGCAGATGCTATAAAATCAGGTACTACATCCTCAGAGTACACGTGCTATGAGACAGAATGAACTGAAGATTATTATTATTCTTCAGTCCCCTGGGCACACTCCTCACGAAGTAACATTTACTCACAGGTAAATCAACTGTACACTCCTTGCAGAATAATCATGCATTCTAGCTATCATTCCAGTCCAAATAGGATCATTCCCTTTAAGCACATCTCTCAAATTAGACTCCCCTTTTCTTCTTCAGCTTAACTATCTTGACTAGCTAATTAATGACCAACCATTTGAAGAATTCATTAAATCATTGGAGGGCTGGAAATTATAGCAAGTTTTTCTAACAGTCTCTATACAGATGCAGAAAAAATTAAATGAAAACTTTGATTGCTTTAGTCTACTTAATAACGTGTCTGCCTAATATCAGAACCTTTTATATTGCTTTGCTTGTGTGACAGCTAAACTCAAGCAGAAGCAAAAGAAAAATGGCAAAACAGCAAGCATAACAGTATCTTCATATACCCTCACATTAATCTATTATTAAACAAATGCTGAGTTTTCCTTTGGAAGAGTTCTTTGCCTTCCATCTTTTTGGAAGTTAATTCCTTGAAGAATGAAGTGTTAGTACTAAAGAGGGTTCACCATACCTATAATTTCTGATGTAAATAACTACTCGAGAATGCAAACATTTCACATTGTACTGATGGCAGAGAAACCCTAAATACTGACTGAATAAATGTGTAGAAAGATCCTTCTGTCAGCAGTATTAAGAACACTTTATGGGAGACCAACAGGGCAAAATCAGTTCTCACTTTCTAGATATTAATCTTGACACTGTAGCATTATGCCTATACTGCAGAAAACTCCAACAGTTTTTCAAAATCTTGGCCTTTCATAAGCTAGCAATGAGCCATTCAAATTTATACATATCAAGCAAAGATCCCACCACTGCATTACATTTTTTTTCCAATCTGTACGTAAGAGTAATGCATGTAACCTAGGAAACCTCATCCCTTAGCCAGCTACTGCCTTGTTTTAGGACAGAGCTGTGTTAGATTGTATTTATCTCAAACACAATAAAAGGTACAATAAAAAATTTCTTGTTAAAACTTTGCGAGTTCACCTTCAGAGCAATAGCCGTAAACCGACACAAGTTTCCTCTTTTTGAATGTTCGAAGACCATCTCCTGTACACAGCGATACTACTAAATTATTTCCTTTTTCATTAGAGTTAACATGAGTATTCTGTAGCCAGACCAATGAAAGACTGCCAGTATTAACAGGAAGAGAGGGAGAAGACACACACACACAAAACCAGACAGATAAAAGACTTCACAACCACTAAAAACCAAGAAGACAGAAGTCTGCAAAAATAAGAATAAAGCTGGTGGGAAACTGGGTAAAAAAAAAAAAAAAAAAAGAAACAAAAAAGAAATCCCTTCTTTCAGAGAAACAAAAATCTTATCCTCTAAATTTTCATCTGAGATACTGTAACCATAGATGTTCTTGAACCAGTTACTCATACAACACTAGGTATTTCCTTTTTGATACCACGAACTACAAAGTTCACTTTTGGGTTCACTGAGTAGCTTGTAGAATTTATTTTCATTGTAAGCCAAAAGAATTTTGTGACTAAGACCCATCTAAGAGAAAATAGATTTGCTCTTTTCCACTTTGTGGAAGACAGCTCTTTACCTGCATGAGTAGGTAGATAAGAGGAAAGGGGGACCTAGAGACTAGACTGGTGGCAATCAATAGGAATTTATGGTTTTTGTCATATAAGGAAAATCATGCTCAAGCGTAACAGTGATGTGGACTTACATAGGGCTGGTGAGCCTCCGGTGGTCCTGACCGACTGCTGGAGAGCTAGAGGACATAGGTAAAGAATTTCCCATGTGTTACAGCCTGGAATGCCTGGGGCTAACTATTTAAATACTAACGATATGGACTTAATTTCTGGGAAAAAAAAAAAAAGATCTTGGTGAACTCTGAGGATTCTGTTGGGTAACTTCACACTTGTTCAGTCCCTGCTAATACATGGCCCAGACATACATGTTGGTTTGTCCTCCAGAACAGTTGGCTGGAAAACAATGGAAATCAGTTGGGGTTTGTGCATCTTCGGCAAATACATATTTTGGTTCATTTTTTGGCTTGGCAAGGTGGTTGAACAGTGATTGCAATAGGAAGAAATGGTATTCAGTCTACCACATAAAACCACAAGTTATCCAGCTATCTGAAGGTAAAAGGTTTCCCTCAAACTGTTCTCATGTCAGAGACTTTCAGAGGTGAAATTACAGTGTAATTGGTGAGAGTCTGAATGAGTGTCGTATCTCACAAGATGATAATGTGCGTACGCCTTCCAGGGAACCCAGAGCTCCCAAGGGGACAGAAACTGGAATACAGCCTAGTAGAAGTGGAAGAACAATTCTGTAGGATTGCCTCAAAACACACTAGCATGTGTCATATCTTTTCCATATTTGGGTCATACTACCAAAGTCAGCTCTCCAGCTCATTTCCACACAAACAGAAAAGCTGTGTAAATAGAAAAAAGGGATGAATTCAAATTTAAAAATAAGTTACCACTTTTTAAAAAATATATCACCACTTGACCAGTAAGAAGTGCTACATGGTAAAAGCATTCAAATGGTTTCTCCTGGTAGGAGCTCAACACAGTGAGAGCACTGCTGTAGCTACCACCTTGTGCTGTAGGAGTTCAGCTTTCATTTATAAAGAATTAAAAGTCTTCAGGCTCACCTGGTAGAAGAGGGAGCCTTCAGAACATGACTGCAGATATGGTACATCTAGAAGGCATTTTGCATTGCAATTTAGAGACCTCAACCGTTCAGTTTTTAAGTCAATCTGTGCAACTGCAATTCAATCAGCCCATGTAGCTCTCCAGTTCAATGGCAGCCATTCGGTGGATCATACGAATTGAACAGAAAATCACATGGAACTCCATTCAAGTATTTTGGAACTGGATGTGTGTTGGAGATCAGTGTTATCACTAATTTAATTATCTTCCAAGGACTATAGCTTTTTCCTACTACAGTCCTTTTTAGTAGGCTAGGCAGGGAAATTGGGATTGCTGAAACAGCAATAAATCTAAAACGTTTTCAGGTCCAAAGAGTTAAATACTTAAACCATGGGAATAGCCTGACAGAGAAAGTATAGAGGTTACATATTAAAACTGGAATAGCCTCAAAAATGTCCCACAAAAAAAAATATTTTGCATCAATCTTAACCTACGATTACAGACACAAAATACATATTTCAGTACATTTTGGAGTACTATTTCTCAAACATTTTTTATGCACCATCCCCTTTCAGGATCATCAGTCTTTATGGACCCTTTCTGAAACTGTCAGTTGGCCAGGGACAGATAACCAACCGTCTTTACCTACACCAGCTCAGTTTCTCTAACGCATGGAAATAAGAAGTCCCTGTAAGTCCTGACTGGTAACACAGAGACACTACACTTAACTACCCTCTCCTTGAGAAGCTGCTCTGTCCCCTGTTAGCTCTGCCTCACAGTCCCTACCTCCCTCTTTCTACCAGCCTATTGCAGCTTTTCCCATCCCAATCCTGAAAGAACTGAGAGGGAGCTCCCAGTAGGTCAGTGTATTATTTTTGCTTTTACTCTCTAAACAATGAATACAATTAATATTTAATATATATTATCTAAAATTCTCTTTAATGTCTCTTAAAACCCTTTGAACTTTCCATTAACTCCCTTGAAAGCTGCAATATATAGTTTGAGAAACACTGCTCCACAAAAAAAGACATACATTTAAAAATATAAGCAAAACCAATACAAAATTTTAAGTAGTAATATCTTTATACAGCATCAGTAAACAGATTTTACTACTAATATATTTTTCATATTGGATGCAGGTTATGACAATTTATTGAACAGAATGTTTCCAATAAAATAAACTTTTTATAAGACCAACCATGACATGAAGTAATGACATACTATAACTAATTCACACTCGGTAGGAAAACCCAGTCAGAAACCATTTTAACAGTACAGCAAAGAATGCCCGGTTTCCATGTAGTTAGAAGACAACTAAGCAACTGAAGAGCAAAAGTTAGTATTTCATTCAAATTTAATGATCAAAAAGTGTAAGGTCATTAATTCTAATCATAAATGATGAAAACAGAATATAGCATAGTCCCTAGATGAAAGGCGTCAACAATACAATCAAGCAAGGAAAAATACTACATAAAGATAACAGAAGTAGCATTTTCTGTCAAAGTAACTCTGTTGTTACTGTTGCTTTTTAGGAGGCTGAACATACAGTATTGGAGATATGATGCGTATCTAATCCAAAATAAAGAATGTTTAAAAACCAGGTACTGAGCTGTTGGTCATTTTATAACGGTACAATTTAATCTCATACAAAACAGTACAGTGAACTATTTTAAATATACAAAATGTGACACTTAAATAAGCATGGTGAAAGGCATGACAGAGCATTTAAGAGGTGTCAGAAGGTTTTTGTTCAAGTCAACACACAAGATGTGCCTGGCAGCTGGACCGGCCCCAAACCTCACTGACATCAGCAAGAGCCTTTCCACTGATAGCAGCAGGGCATAGTCCAAATTACACAAAGCATGACAACGTGTTGCTCTACCACTCCTTTACTGTATTATAGAGAAACTGGATGAAGAGTCGTCCACACTGTAGGCAAAGTCCAGTTCCTTTTGACTAATTAACAAAACATTTTCCAGAAGGCAGAGGAGGAATTTGCAGCTAGCTTCTTGCTAGAGTGATGATAGCGACTTACATAAGTTTCCATACGCTCCAAGAATCTTCTCTATCAAACCTTCTTCCCTTGTTCAAAAAGCACTTTGGAGAACCTCCCTTTGAAACCTCCCCAAAAAAACACGAAGCGGAAAGGGGAAATAAAACAGACAATCAAAGAGTAGAAGATGTTTATTTAAGTTCGGTTTTGAACCAGACAAAAATTTGGAGAGTTCAAAGATAATAGAGTCACCTCTATGTCAAGTAAGAAAAATAAAAAAATTAAAGGTTAAACTTACTTGGTTTGTTCACCACATTCAGTAGCAGTCAGAAATACAAATGTTGCAATCTGATACATCATTATAGGCTTTCACACAACGGATCAGAGTATCAGAAAAAGTAACTGAAAGGCAAATTTAGTAAGATTTGTCTTGCAGACATAACATCTTAATGTTTATGGTACAATACCATATTAACAAATACCTTCGACTGCAAAGGCAACCACAAAATTCCCCAAGGTCACAGTTGCCTAATGCAAACTTTATCAAAGCAATAATGAAAAATACCGGCTGAAAAATCCCTTGACTTTACAAATTTTGACATGATTCCAGAATGCGTCAAGGAAAAACTCTGATTATCTACAAGAAGTTGGATACTGATGGATATTAAAACAGACAATCATCAAGTGATGGAAAATAAATTATTAATAATACACTCCCCTCAAAAACCCCCAACAAACAAAAAAACACCACCACAATAAAAAAAAAAAACCAAGCCACAATAAAACCCCAACAAACAACCCCCCCACCCCCCACCCAAAAAAAACCCCAAAAACAACCAGTACTTCCTTTAATCAGAACACAAGGGGGGGAAAAAAGGATGTTTCCCTTTCTGCACTGGTTGACTTTAGAGCTGGAATTAATACACTTGGAAAAAAACCCCTCAATTATGTAAGGGTAGATAGTATAGCCGTAGGATAATTGTATTATTTTACTGTAAATCATGCCATTCAGTTTCAGGACTGCTACACAGGATGCATAATTCTTCTGCTTCTTTCTTTCCCCTAACCTTTCCTATTTATTCTAATGATAGGATTATTTGTGAAAAGAATGAATATACCACATTTCTGCTAAAAGGAAAAAAACCCTAAAGAATTAATCAGTAACTATGTAGATTGCATTTAACTCATAATTCATGGCAAGACTGCAGCGTGAATGCAAAGTTGTTCAACGTAAACCACCAAATAGTCTAAGAACTATTTATGCCAACTAATAACCAGTTAATATCTGAATGATCCAAAGGTGTCTTCCGCACTTGGAGAACATGAATGTTTGGCTGGCATACAGCTGATCTAGATCACTCATAATGGACAGCAAGCTCTTAAAAATGTTATCACAATGCATACTTTAATTACCAGGATGCCCTGTCACTCACACCCCAAATAGCTTGACACATCGGTAGGACCTGTATACTGCCTGAACTGGAAGACTTGACCAGCACTTTCCCAACTTACAGGCATGCTCCATGTAGCTGCAAATGGCAAACTTCATGTTCTTACACACAACTGCTGATTAAAGAAGCAGAATGCAATTTACCAATAATGCCTCAATATCATTCACTTCCAGCTAAAATTACATTTTGAAGGTTCTCAATTAAAAAAACCCAGCATAAATTGCATTGTGAAAGTGTCTCAATTTAATTCACAGACATATTTACCTTCTACATTCTCTGCAACAGCTGTTAACCATATTCTTTGGTAGGGTGCAAACAAAAACTCAGTCTCTGCTTTTGGGTCAGCCTCCTTACATTAGAGCAAACTTCCCCCTTCCTACATAACACATTGCAATCCAATTAGGATGTGTCACCACATTTTTCCTCTGATTACTCCGTTTGCAGAACCAAAAAACCTTCAGCAGCCAGTTTGCAGATCCTAATACCAATTTTTATCAGAATTTTATCCCCATATCTTCTTTGAGAGCGTTTTGAATATTTTCCTCATATTTTATACTTTTACAGAATTATTACTGAGTCATAATTTCCTTATAGCTTGTGTCTGTTGAATAATACATATGGTTCAATTAACTTAGTTATGGGATGACAGGACAGTTATAACATTCTCAATTATTTCATGACATCCTGATATAGGAAAACAAGTTACCATAATTTCCCTTGCTTCCAAAGATGTTTTTTTCCTATCACTTTCCCCCTCTCCTCCCACACTACTTCCCAAGCTCCAGTTAAAGAATAGCACCCTTACATGAATCAGGAATAAGAAATTTCACAACAGCCATAGGTCAAATTGTAATTACAAAATATACAGCTTTTCTGAAGATTTTTTCCAGAAATTTTTGAAGTAAATTCTGTTAATTAAACATAATTTCTTCACAGTTTTAATACCTATAAAATTACACTGCACTCTGCTTTTGCTGCTTGTCATTAATCAAACATACAGTACCAATTGCACAAGTAGGCTACATTTAAAGTTTAACAGCTGACTTTAACATCTGTTCACCTCTGATCAGCATAAATTAACAACAGAAATCTCCACATTATGCTGCTTCTGAAGTTTGTCTTCACTTCGCCCTAGAGCTTTTTCAACACTTGGTCTACTTAAGAAAACTGTTGCTTCTCACACTAAAAATCACAAATTACAATGGACACACATAAGCACACTTCACACGTAAGTGTTGAATGAGGTTCTGGCCTTTTCCTGGTGTCATGTTTAATAAAATCAGAACAACAGCATCATGATACCAGAATTGTATCTCTAATGCTTAACAGAATTTCTATTTGTACTCAGATTAGCCTTAAAAATACTCATATTTTCTATGCTATCAGGGGAAAAGAAACCAACCAAAAACCCCACACCAAAACCAATACTCCCATTAGCCCCGTCTCCAAACATGTAAGATTACAGAAAACCTCTAGCTAGGGTCAGTCTCATTTTATTTAATACAGATAATCTATATTTGAGCTAGCTGACCAGACTCCCTTTATCACCAAATGGAGAGAAAGAGGCACGTGGAGGGTCCAGTTCAGCTCATCCTACGACAGATCAGTCTAAAATAGGCCAATATGAATGAACCAGAAACTGTTACCAGTGTCTGCTGGCAAAAGAGAGTAGAAATGAGAAGCCTGAATGACATGTAGTTATGTAGGTTTGTACATCGTAGATATCTGAAGTCAGATCAGCTGAATAACCCTCCAGCATCTGTATTGAACTAAGGATGCTGAGATGTAAATCAGAGCCAAATAAACCACACTAAAAGATGACTGGAGTTTTGCTTCTGGAAGTGAGTGTGGAGTTTCAAACAGGCCCAGAACTTCACCTCATGACTGCATTCACCACATGAATCCTCACTTTCCTATTGGACTTAAATAGTGGAAATGGGTTTCTAGCCATTTTCTTCCCACCCTGTTGGAGCAGCCTGTCTTGAATGAATTGCTTATTTGCTATTATCTGCATCAATGGCCCATGTCAGAAACTTCTGTTGTGGGGTCTTCAATGCAATTATTCTAGTGGCAAATGATAATGAGAAGCAAAAAGAAGTATTTAGGAGAATGACCCAACTCACCCAAAGAAATAACAAACTCATCCAAAGAGGATTTAGACTGACTCCATTTGAAGAAATGACGGCATTTTTCATTGGTATTTATATCCTCAATAAAGCTATGATAAAAGTGCAGCCTTCAAGTACGGACATTCACACCCTCATATCATGCATACAGATTTGCAATTGTTTGTTCAGATGCTAATAAGGTATTTCAGGTTGAAAGTTTTTTGTCACGTCTAGTCAGTACTTCATATCTGAAGGACCAAGACATCCCAGTCATTTAAAAATTTACTCAAAGACAATGATGCATTTAATCAGTATAAAATAATTTTATATATATATATATACACATATTTGAAAGAACTTGTTCACGGCATTGGTTCCTTTTATGAGTCTCTAAATATTTTAAATGGCGAAGACCACAGCTAATGGCAGAGACATTTCCATATCTCATTTTCCTTTTGCCTGAACTTCGCAGAAGTCTTTTCCCTCTCAAATGTACTTAATTGTAAATTAGACTTTTTATTGTGATAATACAAATGTCCGGAAGAACATAGAAAGAAAATAAATTTCTAAACATTGTTCTATCTGAACTGAATTAAAAAAAAAAAAAGAATTATTTGTCAGTTCCATCTGTTGGTTACATGCTTTCACCATTCTGGACATAACTTTTTATTTCCTAGAGTAATCCATCACAGTGACATTTTGTCTTGGAGTGAAACATGAAAGCTTTAATGAAACCGTTCCATGGTTTTCAGCACATTGCAGGCTTACTAAAATTAAAGGCCCAGCTGGACATCCTGTGCTACACCCCCTTATGTGCAAGGGTTCAGTTTCAAGGACAACTTTGACACAAATACAACTTTATTTACATGAGGAAATTTTGATGGTCATGTGGTTTATTGAGTAAAATCACCTTATAAATTTTCCTATAACTCCATGATTGCTCAAATTGAGAACTCAAGATCTTTTCCTCACCTCTTTCTTTGAGGTTATACTAAACTGAGAGCTTAACAAGAAGTCAAACTAAAATTTATCGGTTTCTGAAGTATGCTTGTTTCCCCTTGGCTGGAAAAGTTACCTGGGGCTACTTTTCTGTATTGTGAAACACTGGGATGATTACTTCTTAACTTTGAAAAGTTCTAATAACAGGTTTAATTTCAATTGAGCCTATGAGAACAAACTGCAGAAAAATCATTTCAGAAACAATTTTTTCAAAGTATACAAGAGTAAATCCATATGCTGCTGAGATGAAGCACAATAAAGCATCATTCAGATAATCTATAGTTAAAATGATGGTGTATGACTTATGATTAAGCTTCATTACCTGCAGAGCAAGGGGCTTCCATCTCATATTTTTCAGTAAAGCTGGTGCTGAGGTAAGCATGCTCTGAGGTCGCTTTTTCAAAGTTAAGATAACACCACTCGGATCCTCTCGTAGTGCATTCACCAAATTTTTCAACTGCCACCCCACCTGGTAACCAGTAAAATCATTACAATAAAATTGAGGTACAGTATTCAATATGTAATGTTCCCTTTTTAAATAAGATTAGTAAAATAACATAATAGGAGTGTGTATATATATATTAAAGAAGGTTAACTCTACAAATGTAAAAAAAAACCTACTGCATAAAAATCATGTCAACTAAAATAATTATTATAATGCATTAAGATAGATATGCATCGTTTCAGGTTTTAGAATTAATAAACTAATGTTACTCCACTGTAAATGCACAATTAAATCTCAAAGTGTTTTGAAAATCAGCTCTGGCACATAGACTTTAGAGACTAGAAGGTTAAAAAGTCCTGGATTCTGCCCCCATAGTTCTATTCAAAATTGAGCATTTTATACTCCATGGTTACTATTTAAAGTCCACTAACCACATGTAGTCATACTACTTCTAGTCCTAGCAGCTCAAGCAAGAACAAACCAGTTCAGGAAAGTCTTCTACTCTTCACACTGCTATACAAATAAAATCAGAATCACAAGGCCTTTTTTTAAAAATAGCACTTCTTTCATGGTGATTTCAGAAACAAATACAGTAAATTAGTGACAGAAATGTAGTCTAGCCACTACTTGAGTGTTAGCCCAAAGTAAAATTTTCCTAATTGAATTACAGCATTTTGAAATATTCTAAAATTAAGAACCTGACTAGGATGGAAAGCAATGAGTCTATTTATAAACACAGGATAGAACTTTCTGAATCATTTACTTTGTATTTTTGAAAAAAGTACTTCAACTATTAAACCAGTACAACTCATGAATATGATTTTCAGTCTAAATAATCCCCAATTTAGGTATCTATCTTGAAATGCTTTAAGGTATTCAATCCCTGCATTTTCAAACTTGGCACCTTCAGGGGCAACACACAGAATCATACATCCACTGCAAATCTTGGACTGTAGACTTAGAAAATTATTATTTCTGTAAACTTGACAGCTTTTCTACCATATTCTCTCTCACCCCCCACTAAACAAAGAAGTAAATTTTCCTAATGTTTCATAATTTCTTGCTTTCACAACTTGTGCAAGAAGAATGTTAAGAAGAAAATTATCCAACTGAGAAGTGAAATTCTTATTGAAAAAACATCTAGACCTCTGAAGCGATAAGGTAACATCAACATAAAAAGGTTACGTTATGACTTGTCAATATATTGGGGGGAAAAAAAAATCAAATAGACAATGTAAACAAAGAGAATTCATGTGTTCCTTGCCATTGATATAGTGCAATATGACACACATATATATTTGTCACTCATATTTAAGCAAGATAATCACACATAGGTTGTTGCTATTTATTTTTTACTTTATTTGCTTAATATCACTCATTTGAGGAGCTGATACTCCCATACAAGCATGCCACCTAAGTCAACACTAGTGCTTACCAACAATTCTGAATCACAGACATGGTTCAAACCTCACCACTCTTCCTCAGCTTCTGTGAACCTACCTGTCCTGGTTTCACCACAGCAAAGTTCAGTGCTATCCAGGAGTCACTTCTACAGTAGTATTATTGTAAACAAAGAAACACAGTGGTGACAACATGCATCTTTATGGAATATTTTCCAGCTTCCACAGAAGCATGCTGGAATTCTTATTTTCAGTCCAGTGTACTAGGTATACGGTATTATACTTTGAATAAAATGAAACACAAAAATAATCAACTTCAGCTCAGTTTCCACATCCTGGTGAAGTCTCTATTTTGTTTCAACACTAACTCAACCAAGTCTCTAAGTTTTGTGTCTTAATATTAAAAATTTATAAAAAAATACCTTGCTGTTTTTACAATACTGTTCCTACTCAGTGAGACTTACACCACTGTTTAGACACAGTATATTCCCCAATGTCATCTTGTGCATATGTAAGGTTTCATTTGCTACTCAAAACAAGGAATTAAAGGCCCATAGTTCATGTAAGGTATCTGTGAACATAAGCTAGTGTACACTTTAGTTCCCTAATGTAACAACCGAAAACAGATTTCTGGAGAGGAATCCTTCTGCTGAGTAAAGTAGAGCCTTGAGGAGAACATGATGTGGCCGCAGTTATGGAATCAGGATATGAAATTCTTGCCATTAAAGATGGTAGGACACTGCATGCAAAAGATGTGTTTTAAAGCCATCTGTTTCTCACTGAAATAACCAGAGGAATTTAAATAAAATTGGGTGTTTTTTTGGTTATGCTAACAGACTTAAAACCATTTTAAATGCACTTCCATACTTTGCAGAGATAAACTGTATCATGTATTTCAACCTTGCCTCACATTGCAATAAATGGGAGATTATCTAGTCTCTTTAGGAGAGTTAGGGGGATTAAAGAAAAAAAAAAATTACTTCAAAGCACTAAATCTGATGTATTTAATTTAGAAGCTCATGAATATAAACAATTTAACTTAATTTTTCACGGGAAAATTCTGAGTTTAGTATAGATTTCAAATGGAGTTCTTCCTTTGCTTTTACTGAGTTCCCTGACAGGAGTTTTCTGACTGGTTCAGACAGTCCTTGGTTGCTTCTCATCTTTTGAACAGAAATTAATAAATTGGCCTAAGAGGAAGAAGACACGTAAGAGACTGTCAATAATAAATTGAAGAAAATTGATGTCCATGAAGGAGGTATGCTTTTCAATTCCTGCATAGTTTAGATCCCATCAAAATTCATATTTGACACAGACTAAACAGGAGCAATCTTATTTGAGGAGATCAGGTTGGAAAGAGGAAAAAACAATGAGTATACCTGGAACTCAAAACTGTTTTCCAGAAATCCACTTTAGTGACATGTAATCTACACTTTTTTTTAAACGAGATTTTAATTTATTCTCTCTAATCTCTCCTCAGGCTCTTCTCCTTCCACATTTACACCACAGTTCAGAATTCTCAACTTCTAATCATCAAGATTTTGGGTAGAACTTTCAAAGTCCCTACCATATCCTTCCTTCTGCCCATGTAGGAGCTGTAAGAAGAAAGTTTCCTTACTGGTTTGAAAATTCAATAGGTAAGTTAAAGGACCACATTAACAGACAACTTTACTTGTATTAAAAGAACCGGAGCAATTAATTTTTAAATTTATACTGACTATATAAATATATACAGCACTATACTGGCCAGATACCCATTTCTAAAGGCCAAGCAAGTTACTGTTGGTTGCTTTAAAATAAACTTACATTGTTAAACCAAGTGCCATCAACAAGCTGTAATCAGGAGAGGCCTCTTTAGCGGCAGCCTAAGTGCAGCATTGGGTTTTGCTGTACAGCGCCTGAATCGCTCCTGGCGAGGGCCTTGTGGGCTGGACGCCATGCAGAGGGTCCCCTGGGTAATACTGGGAACCCTGAGGCCAGGGTGCCCACTGCGTGGAAGCAGCAAGGGAAGGTGAGCATGGCGAGCAAAGATGGGGGAACTAGGGAAGAGGGAGAGGAGAGCGAGGAAGCACCAAAGGGGCAGTGCCCTGAGGGGTAGTGATGAGTTGTTTCTGCTAAGGAGATTACAGCACCTTTGCTGGATGAGTCTACTGCCAAGGTAAAGGAGGGATAGACAGGGTAGCCCACATCATTCCACCTAAGGCTGATACCCCAAGGCCAGATGAACAACGCTGCTGGGGGACAGAGCAAGAAAGGTCATCACAAACTCGAAGGGGAAGGCAATGATCCGCACCAGGAGAAGTGAGCCTGGGCAGGGTGCCTGCAACATCAGCATCAAGCCACCTCCAAATTTCTTATCTTATCCCCCCACTTCATGCCCAGAGCTTGTGGCCAGGCTTAGAGGCCTCACCAGCATGTTCCAGAGACACTTGGGACCCCCAAGGTTGCTTCTGCAGGGCAACACAGGCAGGTGGGAGCCCTGTACAGCTGTACACTGCTCTGACACATCCTCCTCATCTCCCCGCCTCTCCCCCTTGCCTCTCACTGGCTTATCCACCACCTGGAATACCCCAGCATCCACTACTCCACATCGCAGAAAGCTTTAGCAGGGGGTGCTGTTAGAGGTCTGCTCCCCCAGCTACCACCTGGGATAAGAAGGGTCTCCCCCAGGTAAAATAAGACATATTTTAAAGGACTCCAATGTTTCCTTGGCTTGCAGCAAGCACATCTGGATGACAATATTACAACGGCCTGAAATGGAACTTTTATTTTGAATTCCTACTCTAAACTGCCAAGAATTTTAACATTTAAAACAATTAAAAAGTTTCTCTTAAAGTTATGATATTTTTTCCCAGATGAATCTATTGCTCCCTTTTTGACAAGCTTGGAAAATTGGTAGTAATTTTTTTTTTTTTTTTTTTAAACCACAGCCGCATTCATGACAGTATTCCTAAACTCCTGTGCTCATTCAGGATTTCTGTGAGTACTGCTGTCAGAGAGGGGAGGAGGAGCTCTGTAAAATACTAACGTGCAGGCACCTCAAATGAAATTGGATGGACCTAAACCAAGTATTTTTAGGATGCTATAGGATTCAGTACTAAATAACCTACAGTCTGAAAAATTCGGCACATGTAACCTAAAGAAACTATGGAACAGCTGCATCATTTTAAAACCGTGCACAAATCTAATACACACTGAAACTGTATCATCTAGAGGGTAGGATTATAGTCAAATGATAAATGGAACAAGAGTCCATATTTTTACAGGTGTGTTCCTGTTCAAAGGGTCACCAGAGTCCCACAAAAGTTAAAGAGAGCTTTCAGCTTCCATGAAAAGAAAAGGTTGTGGGTTGTTTTGTTTGGGTTTTTGGGGGGTTTGGTTCCCCCCCCCCGCCCCCCAACCCAGTTACAGTAATTCTTTCCTGACTTGCAGATCTGTAAAAGGGGAAGTAGTAATAGCTTTACACTTTTGAGGAAAGTATTATTTTCTAGCTAAGAAAATATGCAAAAATCCACTCTAGTGTTTAATTTTAAAAAGTTACTGCAATGGGGAGATAATCAAAATTCTTATTATTTCAGTGTTGCCTGTTATAAGTGGCATGCAGCCAGAGCTCTTTGACTTATCAACCATTTCAAGCTTGAAGCTTTTACTCATTTTTCAACTAAAAACATAGAATTTCTAGGAGGAAAGTGTATTCACCTAAAGAAATTGGAATTTTTTTTTTTTTTTACAAACTTCCATATCTATCACCCATCTTGCATTTTATACAAAAAAATTAGTGCCTAAGGAAAAAAAAACCAAAAACCAACACCGCACTTCAAATCAGTGTCTGTCAAACCTATCACACTGTTAAGCAAGTCAGAATCTGACTAGAAACTATCTGGCATCATGGTGTTAAATTAACAGATTGATTTCCATGAACACTGGCCAGAAATGCGGATGGTCAGCTGGCAGCCCTACAAAACAAGTATGTTAGTAGCAAGAACCTCGTTCCCTCAGCTGCAGATGCCTGAAAAGGCTAAAAAACCAATGGAAGGCCATAGGTCTCCCGCCTCCAGAAAACATTACTCAGGGAGGAAACCACAGAAGGGTGTTTACAACATAGACTACCAGAGAGATGAAAGCTGTGTCTGTATGTGGTAGGAGAAGCAGTGTCAGGAGAGCAGCAGATGCCTTTCAGGGATTTATCCAGCTTCTTAAGCTAGCACAGTAATGAACATCCATGCTTACATAACAGTTTTCTCCCAAAGAGGAAAGGTTAATAATATTGAGATTGCATACACTGCAATTCTAATTAAAGAGTATCCTGGCTATATTATTTAAAAAAATGCAATTTTAGTCCAATGTTAAACTCAGTTCTGCGCATCCTCAGAATGTCACTGATCACACCACACAGTACTGTTGTCCAAAGTTACAACATCACAGTTTGTATGTAAAGTACATGGAAGAAAAATCACATTCTTTACTTGAGAAAACCCTGATGTTTCATTAAAACTTTCGCTTACTACCGCAAAACTATGAAATAAGTAATTTTTATATTTATTTTTGGCTATGTAAATTAAAGCTCACAATTAAGAGACTTTCCCGAAAATAAACTAAGTTAGGACCAAATTGAGAGCTGAATACAGAAGTTACTACCTCTCATTAAGCTGCTGTACCCACATTTCCCCACCAGAAAACATACCTGATCCAGAACATAACTTATGACTGATTTTGCTACCTTTCTCCTTATAGGCGTTTGCACAGCTGAGTTCCACCACGATTCATCAAACTTCACAAATGTTAGTAACATGACTAGAGAGCACCTCGGTATTGGAGACAAGCAACTGGTTTACCCATGGAGCAACTGAAACCAGAATTATCTAGTGACACAGAATCAGTTGAAGCTTGGACACTGTCTAATAGCAATGCGTACCTTTCACATTTCTCTGATACAACCAAACTTCAGTTCAGAGCTACCTCACTGTTTTGCTTTTGAGTCAGTGCTAGCAACATCCTAGAACAAATAAATGAGTATATTTGTTGGGAACAGCAAAGACTCCAACTTTATGGGTTTGATTATATCGGATTTAACAGATGTAAGGGCAGTGACGATGTACAATTTTTGAGAAAAAAGGGTCTCATTTCCCCATTTCAGGGTATGGCTCTAAAAAATGGGGTTGATTTCAGTTTGCTCAGTTTTGGTGAATTTTGAAGCACCCTCCCTCACCTGGGTACCTGCTCTACCCCCTAGTGACTGGCTGCCTCCAGCATGATGACTCTAAGACATCTCTCTCTTCAACCAGGAGTACAGATAACCACAAGAGACAAGTACTGGCAACTTAGAGGGCTTTCATCTAGCCCTCCCTCCACTTGAGGAACGTGGATCTTTGCATTCTTTAGCCACAGAGAGATTAAACTCAGTCTTTAAAAGCCTAGAGGAGTTTCTTGAGCACCAGAAAGTGCAAAAATTCAGGTTAAGGGCCTTCCCTGAAGGCAAAGCACTGTGATGATGGGAATACACAGAGCACGAAGCCCAGTCATCAGGTGCCTGAACTGGGAGCAGGGAAATGAAGGTTCTGGTCCCAATTCTCAGTGACCACTTCTTTGTGTAATATAAATGCAATACAAGCTACACACATACTGCAGGCAACAGGGTCTGAAAGCTGTGTTGTGATGAGCAGGCCCTATCCCTTCTTCAGCCAGGACACAGACATTAAACTATTATGAATAAAGGTGCTGCCACCAGACCCCTCGCTTGGCCTCATTTCCAGGAGCTTCTGGGGAATGTATGGAGAGCCCAGGGGCCTACCTCCACTTCAGTGGGGCTCCTGGCGAGGGACAGACCTCCACTGCCTGAGGAGAGACATTTCAGCATCTCTGGGTGGCCATAGTTCAGTGTTACAGAAACTTAAGTGCTGACAAATGTCTAAGTAGGCACCGAGAGTTGGAGGTAAGAGCTGAAGGCTTCTGCGGGATTTAGGCAGACTGGATCCCACCCCAGTTTCTCACAGATTAAGCTGCAGTATGGTGGGTGGCCTCAGACATCTTTGGGGGAAGGGAACAGCCAAGTTCTCCATAGTTCACACGCCATAAGGAACACGCTCCTCAGGAGTGACCCTGCAGTATTAACCCACCACAGCCACGTTTGCCTTACAGTAACTCATTTGTGCTGCTGTATGCTTACATCTCACAATGGGAATTTGAGGCATGTGTGTGTGCACTGCATATTCTCATATTTAAATTCTCACAATGGTTGTCCTGGAATTAAAATAAGAAATATATATAAACATACATGCATGCACACCTATATAAATAATTTTGTTTCAAATTAAATTTACATTATCACAACTTAATATTCGAGAACTATTTCAGTGAGAATTCCAACAATCTTTGACCTCCCTCTCTTTTCAATGTATAAATAGAGTTCCTGAGATCCCTATCTGCCCTACAGCTAAATGCTGCTGTCCTTGAAACAGATGTTTTTTGACACTGAATTCACATATTGAAAAACAATTAACATGTGTCTAAATAAATTGGAAAAAAAATCCTTAAAGGTGACTAATAATCAATGAAATTGGGGGTGGGGTAAAAAAAGCCTTTAATTGAGATGAAAACTTAGGTAGCATCACTTAGCTAAAAGAAGGACAGGGATGGGCAGTTAAAAGAAACTGTCGTAATAAAACAGTAGTTATTTACCCATGAGAGTTCTTTTCTTTTTTGTTCCATTTTACTGCTATTTAAAAAAGCAGCCATAGACTATATCCAACATTCAAACCACTGAGATGTTCTAGGCCAGTACTGAGGGTTTGTTTAATAAAAATTTACATATTCAGAGTACATCTACTCAAATCAGACATAGAATTTCCCTGCTTTAATTTTTCCTCTCTCATGACACAGCTTTAACTTGATTTTCTTACCATTTTGATCTACTTTTACAAAAACTATCACCATCTTACACTTCCTCACAATTACCTCCTAACTTCATCAGAATAAAATAATGAATTATGCAACTGATGATCAGGCTGGAACCCAAAGAGCAGCTGTGTCATTTACACAGCTGCTACCTGGACAAAGCACAGAGGCACTGAAAACTACTAAATCCTAACTCATATGTAGTGCAGGCTGTGCACAATTGTATTATCAGACAATTAATTTCCACAACTTTGAAGACATCTCCCCTTACTTTTTAACTCTTTTTCTACAGTGTACTTCAATTTTCATCAATCTCAGTTAAAAGGAAAATTATTAGCAGCAGAATTCCTGCCTTCCTTTCCAAATACATATACCTGAATTTACACTAACAGTAAACCTTTTAATTTGTTCTTGTGAGACAAAAGTAGTTGGATAATCTGTATTCTGTTCTATAAGCAAACACAGTTAACAATACAAAACTCAAATTCATAGAATCATTTAGGTTGGAAAGGACCTTTAAGATCATTGAGTCCAACCATTAACCCAGCACTGCCAACTCCACCACTAAACCATGTCCCTGAGCACCACAGAGTCTTATAAATACCTGCAGGGATGGTGGCTCAACCACTTCCCTCAGCAGCCCAGTGCCTGACAACCCTTTCAGGGAAGAAATTTTTCCTAATATCTAATTGAAACCTCCCCTGGTGCAACTTGAGGCCATTTCCTGTCACTTGGGAGAAAAGAACAGCTCCCACCTCTCTGCATCCTCCTTTCAGGCAGCTGTAGACAGTGATAAGGTCTCCCCTGAGCCTCCTCTTCTCCAGGCTAAACACCCCCAGCTCCCTCAGCTGCTCCTCACAGGACTTGTGCTCCAGACCCTTCCCCAGCTCTGTTGCCCTTATCTGGGAACACTCCAGCACCTCAGTGTCTTTCTTGCAGTGAGGGGCCCAAAAGTGAACACAGGATTTGAGGTGCGGCCTCATCAGTTCTAAGTCTACTTATTATCTGATATCTCGGCATAAAACATATGCTCTAATCATATGTTTCACACATCTCAGGCTAGGAAATTTTGAAGAATCATTTTAACTGCAGAATTTACATTATACTCACTACTGAGAACATATTGTTAAGATTGTAATTTAAATTGCCTGCACATACAAAATGTACCAAGATTAGTAGTCAGTAGCAAGTACTACGAGAGTATGAAAATAATTTTACCACAAAGTGTTTTGCACAAGTGTTTGACAGCACACTGTCTTTCAGTATTTGTTAGAAATATTAATATCATTTACAGCACCTCTTAGAGGGCTTTTTTTTAATATAAACACTATCATATAGTAAGAAAAGAAAAACAGAAAAACTGTACAAAATCAATTAATTAAAACGCATAGTCGGCCAGTAGGTTCTGTGCAGAAAGGTGAATTTAACAATTACATCACAAGAATACTCCACACAATAGTCATTTTTAGCAGACATCCTCAGGACTAGGGTTGTAAATATTGTATAAAAATACTTGAGTTAGCTACAGACTCGGTAACTTGGCTACCATCACTAGTGAAACTAAGGCGGCCTACACCAATAACATCTAAAGCAAAAGTCAACTGGTACTGCAACAGAATTCTTACTGCAATTACACTGATTCTAACAGAGACATTGATGCCTTCAGAGTCAGACCAGGTGCATATTCCCAAATGGTAGTCAGTGCTGTACAGGGCAGTCTATGTCAGCAGTTAGAACATATTTTTTTTTCCAGAGAAAAATAATGGAAGAACTTAATAGTCTGCTGAACGGTTATTCATATATGTTCATCTAATCACATGAGCAAACTACCAGGACTCAATGATAGCAGAGTTGCCCGTTGTGGGGTACAGCCAGGAAAGAATGAAATCTCTGTTTCTGAGTGAGCTGCGGGACACAGCAAATGTTGACAGGTGACCTAGACTGTAAACAGCTGGCAGATGATGCTTCTACAAATACAGCATATGGCCACTGAACCCACGTCTCATTCATAGGAGAGGATGGGCATCTCCTGTTGCAACAAATCCTTCTACTACTTCCTCAAAGGCCTCCTATAGTAATCTGAGCCTCTTGGAGCTTGACTGTTCCACAGCTCCATCGACAGCATACCAATCCCACAGATGAGGTTTAGAGAGACCAGTGTATATTCATCAAGTACTGTATTGCACCATAACTGCAGCAGGGAGTTGGGATCTCTGGAGCAGAGATCGAAGAGCACACTGAAAGTGGGATGTTGGTGCCCAGGTCACAGGATCAAACCTGCTACTCACAACGTCCTTGGGAGTAATGAGCAATTTCCACTATCACATGTGACTTATAACCCTGCCAGTGTTCCTTTTCCATTTTGGGGCACAGTCAACCAGGTTTAATGCTTTCAGCTAAGCCAGGCAGGTTGACTTTAAAATAAGGTAGAAGTGCTCATATAGTTAAACTCTGTATCATCTAGGAGACAGGTAACTGCTGGAAGGCAGCAAGCATAGCCTGGCTTTTTGCTGCAGCTGAACGAATTCCACTGGCTGGGGACACAGGTGTGTAGTTAAGCGTGAAAATTTCATGTGGAATGAATAAAGGGAAATTATTTAAAGTTTGGCAGAAACACGAAGCAGCCCTGGGCTGGCCAAGCTGATGCTGTTCTAACACAGATGCGACAACGGCTTGTTTGTTAGCCCATTTCTTGTGCCCGTTAGAAGTGCAAGTGGATGCCCACACTGGCACAGCATGCAATTTACATAAAAATGAGCCTGTGCACATCCAGGCGGTGTGCATCTCACACAGCAACTCCAAGCAAGCCCGAGGAATCAATGGAAAACACATTCATTGGACAAGAGCATCCAGGATTTGTGCTGCAGAACTGGCAGAGAAGTTCTTGCCTATTCAAACCCTACCAATCCAAAACCAAGCGTGGGGCAGTTCACACAGCAGAGATACTTTATTCTCGGTGCTGCTGTCAGTGACCTCCATCAGTTTTATTCTCCCAAATATTTACATCATTGTGGAAAGCTAAAATGAATTCCATCTACATACACACACATTTCCCAACTCCTTAAAAGACTAACTCCTACTTCCTCTTCAGAGTACCTGAGAAGGCTTCCTCCCTGGAGAATATTTCTTGGAAAGCACAACATAATTCATCTGCATTTGTCAAATTTGTCAAGTTGTTTCTCTTTTTCATTTATACTCCTGTAAAAACATTTGCACTCATTATGGGGAAACAAAAGATCATCTTTCCTCACACATTCCATTTCTGCAATATCACACTTCCCTGACATATGGGATATAAAATGTATTTCTGTGTGTATTTGCACATCTATGTAGAAAAGAGATCATAAATAACACCATATAATCTCAACACAAACTCCACGTCAAAGGGAATTGCAAATTCACACGAAGATTTTTCCTTTTCAAGGGATACAAACATAAACAAAAGAACAAATCAGTTCCTTTATTTGTATTACACAATACTTATGGAGACTGTAAAGAAAGAATAAAAAATTGAGCTGAAATTTTGAGAAGGAATTGGAGAACAGGCTACATTTCCCAAAATCAAAGTACAGTCCTCATATCCTGACAAACTACAGAGAATTAAGGACAGAGCACTTCAGAGAACAAGGTTACTTCTGTAAGACTTTCATTTACATTTCTGAACAGACCCAAAAAGCTGTTAGATGTAAATACCACCTAAAAATTAAATATTTGTGTTATCATTTATCAAACCATTATAAACAGAGGAAGACCAAGGATTTGGAAAGGTTTGGGAGCTATTACTCTATGTCCTCCTCCATAAACGCACATGCATGATAGCAACAGTAGGAAGCTGAGCATGAGGCATATTTCCTTGGAACTTTTATGATCTTGCTTCAGTGTTCCACTGTTCAAGTCAAGCATCATAAGAGAATACAAATGTTATTTTAAATTAAAATCTAGCTTGGATCTGAAAAACGTCCTGCTAAACTGGATTCAGAAAAACTGAATACACGTCAATTTTCTACTTACAGGTATTTTGGTTTGGTTTCCCCAGAATAAGACGATATCTACTGCAAACTCCATTTTGGATGCATACACTCCAGAAATTAATGTGCACCCCAAAGTTCAGCATCCCTATCAACTGGAATTTGCCAGCTCCCCCCAAACACGGAGAGGTTCTTATAGAAGTTGAACTCTTCTCACTAATTGTACAGTGAATCGTAAGAATCCCATTCCTTTTTCTAAGCAAAGATTAAGCTAGGGTATGGATCTAGAAAGGTATCATACCCTTAAGTGTTTACCCTTGTAGAACAGCAAGGTATGGTCTTGTAAATTTGTCCACTGTGTTTTGGAGGAATTTTGGCAGAATCTCCTCAGAGTTTTTGCACAAAAAGAATTCCAGTAAATAATTTCTGTAGACTTGGCTTGACCCAAATGAGCCCACAGTATGGAGCATGCCACATAAAAGCTCAGTGTTATCTACATACTATATGATTCTGAAAAATCATATTTCAGCTGTAACTAATAGGTATTAAGGACATTAAACATATGAGCTTCTACATGAAAGAGATCAATAACTGACTGTATTCACTTATTTTTTTCCAAACTAAACATATCTTTCCATCATTACTTTTACAGGTGTTCTGATAAGTTTTAGCTGATGAACACAAATTTTGGGAATCGACATGTCATATGTCATACTTGTGTTAAATCCTTAAGTCATATCATACTTGTATTAGAAGTATATACAATGTGCCAAAAATGCCTAAAAAGTAATCTATGCATAGCAGATTGCAGAAGAATAACCTGCTATTCAAGAGTCCTACATCATCCTGAGTCTATACCTCCCTGTTGAAGTATTTTCTCTACAGTTTTATCAGTGATGCAGCCAGAAAGAGTGCTGTGAGCAATTATAATTCATGTAAGCAATAATATTGTTTCCTGCACTTTCAGTTGGTTAAAAGGAGGACTGTCTTGAGGCAAAATACACTCGAATTATATGTGGGCAGAAACATAAGCACTGCAGAACAGTTCAAATTCTGAGTTGTCTGAATGACTTTTTTGTTTGTTTACATTGGAAATATTTTAGACAGACAAGCTTTTAGAGGAGATTAACGATGGAATTTACAGGGAAGTTTAAGGGAAAACAGTGGCTAAATCCTTTGAATTTTAATGGATGTGTCACGCCGTTTAGTTACAGAGCTGTTTAAAAAAAATTCTATTCTGTAAGGCAAAACTGACACAGAAGATTCACATAGCTATCCAATTTCAATAAACCACAATTTAAAGCACAATATTCTGAACATAACTTTTTGCTGTCTTTAAGTTTAATCTTACTAATTTTTTATTTTAAAAATTCAGAAGATATTTGCATTTCAGACATTCTGCCAGCAACAAGTGGAATACATCCTGTTGCATGTGTTTTCTATCAACAGAGCAAAAGATCAGGGCAATTACTTGAAATAACTTTGATTTCACTGCCAAAAGAAACACTGTGAAGATTAAGCATCACTACAAGAAAACAGAGGATGGCAATAAAGAATTTAAAACTATATGACACCCAGTACTAGGGCATGTATAATGAAAAAATAATAGAAATCAGTTAACTATTTTCCTACTTTGTCATTCTGCTTATTTGAAAGCCAGTGGGCTTTCAGAGAAAACAGGTTTTTCATAATTATTAAAATGCGACTTTTGTAAAAGTGTTAGGACACAAGTTGGATTTTTAAAATAATTGTGTGGAACTTCTCTTCCCCATATTTTCAGTCATTCTTTGAAATATTATAGTACTGAAAGCCAGGTATTAGCTTCCTTTAGACAAAGTACGCTGAAATAACTGAAGAAAACACAGAAAAAAGTTTTAAATCTAAACCAAATTTTAAACCTAGATTTTTTTTTTAGATTTTGATTATCCAATTGCAAGACATCACCCAAATAACAGTTACATGTGAACAATACTTCCCTACAGTCTCAGAGTTTGATCTTAAAAAAAATTTAGTCATAGTTATTTCTATAGTCAACATGAGCGATGATGTATGATAAGTTACAAGAAGCAAGTTGAAAAACAAGTTGAAAGTACTGTGTTTTCAAGTACTGACCAGTATATGAAGCGGGGTGGGGGTGGGGAAATCAATAAAAAGAAAAGACAAAATGTAATATCTTCAGAATCACTTGTCTCTGAAGTCAGAATCCCTGTAAGTAAGAATACTTCTTCTCTCCAGAAAAACAGATTCCTAGAACTGGACAGTAATTTCCTTATGACAGGGCCCACAGTACAAAAGAACTGACTTAGATTATTCCCAAAAGAAATAAAAAGATTAATAAAATGCTGCAATACCTATAGAAAAGTGGGAAAATTAATTAGGTGCACCTTTGTAGAGGTAACATGGATAAAGAAATCACATTTCTAAGAGAATGCTAGCTGACTCTCACTGTGGAAAGGTGACATTAAAATAGAAGGAAGTTACTTGTATACAGTATCAAAGAAGCAAATTATTTTAATTATATTGTTGATACAAAAAAGCAAAAGCATTTATGTGTGATTTAGTCTACTACTATATGTATTCTCTACACCAAATGTTACTGCTAAAAATTAAATTTTATCTTATCTCCCTATTGTCATTTTTCCAAGAATTACCATCAACCCTCTTTTCTGTACATCTTAAAATACCTAGCTTCAGTGATGCAAACCAAAACACTACATCCAAAATTCCATCCAATTAGGTAAAAAAGCTCATCTTAAGGCTTGTCAAAACGTTTTTATTAGTGTTATGAGTAAGAATCTGATCTTTCCATCAAATAAATGTTGTGCAAAATGTGCCAAGAAAACTAGAATAAATACCCAGTTGATTGGAAATTTTCAAGCTGAAAAGGCATCTTTGCTATATAACAGCATCAGAATTTGTTGGAAAAACTAGATAGCAAAAGGGCTGAATGCTTGTTGATATGCTTCTTCACATGTGTATATGTTTTGATAGCCAAAATAATAAAGTTTAGATTTTTTTTCATATTAAATTGAAGTCATAAGCTTTCTTAGTGCAGAAAAATAAGAAATTAGTCATCAGCTGTACATGTAAGTAAATAATCATGGGATACAATGCTTACGAAGAACCTATATGGCCCAAAAAGTATTAAAATTCACCCTGATCTGCTTAGATTTATCAAATTACATCACCTAGCTCAAAAGATAGCTTCTCATCAGTTGACTTCCACACATGTACAGTATATTTGATATCAGACTAAGCTGGAGGGTATACTGAAATATTACACTAATTTGTGCAGAGGAGTTGACATGATGTACAATGTCCTACAGCTAGAACTGGAACCCCATGGGTAATGACAAAACACATTTAACAAGTGACTTCTATATTAATAATGGTGATCTAGGATATTTTTTTTGTCAGTTAAATTGTTTGCAAGGACACAGGTAATTAAAGCCACATATTGACTGTCGTTACTATTAAAGAAACCTTATTATTTCAGAACAAGAATAGTTGTTTCCCATACTGACAGTCTGCTCTTTCTGTTACCAAGCCTTATCTTAGATAAGGTAATTTTATTTTAATAGTTCACCAATCCTAAATAAAATCACCAGGAACTAACACGCATCTGTTCACACATGGAACAATTTGCATGGTATTAGTTTTCTTGTCTATTATATCCAAAAGATTTGTTTCATCTTAACTTCCCAGGTTTAAAAGATCTGTATTTAACTTAAGCCAAACACCCTACGCACACCATGGGAATTTGTGCTTTTGTTCTCAAAACCCATGTTCTACACATTGCAGTAGGTTTGGAAAGTAGTAAGTTTTCCAGCTTCCAGGAATTAATCTTGATCTTAAACCTACAAGGTCACAACAGTTCCAACTCCCTGCATCCCTTTGACCCAAACCTTCAAATACACTGAACTCAAGTTTATTAATAGAGCATGGGTAAGCAGAAAACACCCTAACGTATCTCCCAAGATACAGCTATTTATCCTAACTCGATACATCCAATAATACCCAGAGGATGACGGCTTAGCTTAACAACTATGTGATTTCAGAAGACAAGAGGAAAATTTAGATGATAGAATAAATGATTTATAAAAACACATTTTTCTACACATTTCTTCTCTACACATGCTGATGTGCCATGACACCTCTATCTCCAATTGACACAGAACATATTTATACATACCACAGTTTGGTGGTTAACTTGAATCACTTCATCCCCAGCATGGATTTTCTTGCACCGATCTGCAGGTGACTGAATTTAAAATAAAAGAGATGATAAAGAATACAGTTCTTACTGATCATCATCTCTCTTTCAGCAGTATGATTGCTAAACTATGTAAATCAGGCTAGACTGATAATTACATTCTACTGTGAAATAAGGAATTAAAGAAATATTGAGTAAATCAATTCATTGTTGTTGGAGAAAAAGAATCTGTACCATTGTACCAATACAATCAAATGTTAAAAAAGAATTTTTTTATTAAAGGGTAACCAAGCCCTAACAATTTCTTTTTAATTTCATCTTGCCACAAGAGTGCTTTAATCTGCCTGCTATCTCTTAAGCCTTAAAAGCCAATGTTTGACTGAATTTTGAACCTATTGAGACTAATTGGCAATCCTTCGTAAATAAATTTCACAACTTTATCTTTATATTCTACAATGTTTCAATATGTTGAAGAGAACTTCAGTAAATTACTGTTCTTAAAGAGTACACAAGGAGGGAGGATTAGGTTAGGTACCAGTTAGGAAGATCATATAAATTACATGGTAACTTAGTTGCTGGGCCATTATTAGGGTGAAATGCAAGCAACATCAAAATCCTACAAAAGACATTTTCAAAAAACAAAGAAGTTTTGTTCTTTGCTTTTGTCTCAAAACCAAACAAAAAACCCACACCCACAAACAAAAAACCAACCCCAAACCCCACACTTCAACAATAACAAGAAAAAAAATCCAAACTAAAGCCCCTCCCCCCCCCCATAAAATCACACTACCCCACCCAAACATTCCCTTCCTCTGTCTTCTGTATTTGCAATAGACCAACTGTTTTCTGAGGGAAATACCCCTATGTTTAGAAGAAAGTAAGTTCCTTCACCTTTTCATAGAGTGACAACACTTTGATTTTTCTCTCAATACTGTGTCGGGCAGCCTATGAAAGCATTTAATCAACTTAAATGTAAAAGGTGATGCTGACAGTTTGAAATAACCGAAGTTGCTCAGGAGTATGTTTCTGAAAATCTGATATGAATTTTACAGAAAGGAATGAAACTAAATTCATTTTCAGGTGAGATAAGAGGTCCTCTATAGAATATGCTGCGGGCCTGGAATGTGCACTTTTTTCAATAATCTATGCACTATGTTCCCATTCAAAATATATGTCCCCTATTGATGCCATGACTTTCTAGTACAATTGCATGTAAATCATGGCCTAAGTTAAGGGCAGTGTTTAAATGGAAGATATCCAAGAGAAACAAGAGGCTGAAAGAAGGGTCACTCATAACAGTCCTAGGAGACATTGCACAGAACATCCTAAATCAAGCTGGGCTAGTAAAACTGTAATTTTACTTACATAAAAAACAGCCGCCTTGACTTTCTGGCACTACTTCAGCATTAAAGGTGTTGGCTGAGTGACTTGGAGAAAAATTTTAACACTGGTGATTATGTTCTAATGATCTGTCTTCCACCTGCCATTTTGCTACTCACACTTACTCATTCATACCTCCAACCATCTTTATATTTGTAGTCTTCCTATGTAATACTGCTATTTCTGCTCAGATGTAGTTACTCTTAAAGACTTTCAATACATCAATGCAAGTGAATCTCGTGTCATTACCCTTGAACTCTACAAGACTTGTATTATAATACAAGATTTCTCTTGTATTGACTTCAGACCTACAGCTTAAATCTTGACAAAACAGATTTTTTTGGTGGCAGTTTGCCAAGCCAGTAAAATATGGTCTGAGAATCTTCAAATTGGAAAAGTCTACTTTTAAAAAAAAAAAAATCATTGCAGTTATGCCTCGAACACACTGCAAGGTGAGGTAAAAATCATTTATAAAGGCTGTGGTCTTATGAAGAGGTTGCAACTCTTGTTCCTTACTGCTTTTTCCTCCCAAGTAAAGAATACAGACCTTGCTGGAAAGAGATGGTAACTTATCATCATTTAAGGCAGAGAATTGATAAGCTCTTTCTATTTTTAGATGCATATGCTGATCATTAAGCAAAAGATCCATTCATGAAGTCCTACTAGGAGTTGCAATGTGCGTCATATTGCAGCTGTATCTTCATTAGCTGGTCATTCAGAACCACAGATGGAAATACCTGTCACTGAGGCTCACACATCAATATCATACACAAGTTATTCAGAACATGCTTAGGATTTATTCTTCAGAATAGATTTAGTTTTGTCTTTTAGGCTAAATGTTGTCTTTGTCCCATTCCCCCAGCATATACACACTGTATGAAAGACCAGTTTAGAGCCCTGGAGCAAATTCTTTGCATGCCCAGAGTGGAGGCTTGGGTGTTATTTCTTTTGAAAGGCCTTTCTTTCCCGAGATCTAAGGGAGACCCACAAAGTCAACCAGTGCACAGTAAGTGGGGACACTGGGAGCATCCCCTTCAAACTTACACGCCTGCTGGAGATGTACTGCATGCTATGACTTTAGCAAATACTCTTTTCTATTGGAAAACCAAATTACAAAATTGTCTTATTTGAGGAATACATTTGTCTTGTGAATTAAAAGACTTTCTCCAACATGGTCTGCAGGGGCTACTCAATAAGAAAGCTGTAATCTCTTGCTGGACGAACACACCCTTTAGATGTGTTACTTCCAAACAAAAAACAGAAGAAATGAACCAGAAAGCTCAGCTTGCGCTAATGCTACAGGACCACCACAGAGAAGCTCCTGTGGGGCAGTGACCTATGAGGAACCCTACTCTCCCACAATTCAAGTTTGAGAGCTCAGCTGCTTTGAACTGCAGGACTGATGTGCTGGGAGAGATGACACCTAATGCTGAACAGCAAGATGCAGACTCTAATGGGCTTTGTGGCTGGGCATCAAACATCTCAAATGGCAAACACAAAAAGCAGAACTGTGGTTACAAAAACTACTCTGTTACATTAATGTGGCTAGCACTGCCCGGCTACTGTGTTTATTAAAACGATAAGTGCTTCTCTGTGATCTTTCAGGAAAGTGTCAGACAAAAAGTCTGCCAATGTATCACTTGGAGGAACAGAACTGGAAAGAGAAAGCCCAAGAAATGTTGTTCAAAGGGAAGAGAATTTGGATTCTTACTGTTTCCTAGAAGTTAAATTGTATCACAAATAGCAAACATGTCAACATCAACAGGTCAGGTCACATGCACTATCATGACCGTGCTCTGGGAATGTTGCTTAGAAGTTTCTCCTCCAACCCCATCAGAATTATGCCTTCTGTTTTGGTTGTTGTTGAAGGAAGCAGCTAGCAACTGCATGCTTAAAAAGCAGGAGACACCTTACTTCTTCTAGTGTTACTCATTTTCACAAACGTTTTAACACTCAACAGCTTTTTCCCTAGGGAGTGGACTGCAGTTTCTTGATCTGCTGTGAGCACCTCCAGGGTGAGTGAAAGAGTCACTAAGGACAGCAGAAAAGTCATCACGACTCAAGCTTCTTGATGTGGCTTTAAATTATATTCATGAATCACAAAAGATAAGAGTTTTGAGGGAATGCATTAAGATTTTATTTTTATCTTTGCCCCTGGGAAATTAAATCTAATATTAGCAAGGCATGGAGAAAAATGGTTCCTTTTTTAATCTTAGAGAAATTCCACTATAAACCCCATACTCTTTGATATATTTTCTAGATTAAGATCAACAATGGTTCTGTTGTTTTTGTTTAGTTTTGCTAATATCACTAATGATATCTGTAGATGTAGCTCTGACTCCCTAGAATTTTGATTTCAAGGTTAAATTCCTTATGTTTTCATTATTCTGAGACATGTGGCATTCAAACAAGTTCTACAACAAATATTATCTATCATGTATAACCCATGGATATCCTGCCTGCAGCAGAAGAAAAGAGAAAGAAAAAAGGCTATCAGATTGCAGCTCTTATGAAGGGATGAAAACAATATTCCTATTTCACTGAGGTGTTGACAGAACCTTACTGCAGATCAGATGCAGCACCTGCAAATACCATGTACGTAGTTTGCAATTTCCACAGCATGACACAGTAGCAGGATAAAACAAACGTTTCTGACAGCTTCATTTTGAGAAAATGCCATCAAAATCCTTGAAAGTAATTGCCTGAAGTGTTATGGAACAGTTCAGTGTTGTTTAGTTCATGTTCCATTTCCACTGACAATTAAGGGTAGAAGCTTTTACCCCCAAGATCACTTTGCTCACTTCCTAACAGACAACTCTAAATATGGTGTAGAAGGAAAGGATGCTGTATTTCATAGTCATTTGAAAAGTAGTCTATTATGTTTTACTTGCTGTTTAATATCTTCAGTGAGAATTAGTACACCAGTAATCTGTTCCTTTCTATAGGCATTACTCAGAAGTTCATGCAGAAATATATGGTTATTTATAAATGTGAAGGGATGTCCTCATTTCCATGCATTTTTTTGTTACAAAATAAAGGTTGATAGATGGAAAATATAAAAGCTGTTTCTCTAATACTGCAGCAAACTCCAGCATATCAGCCTCCACATAAGAAAGACATTTATCTTTCATTCACAGAGCAAGGGAACTCCAAGACAGCTGCTTCTTATCTTGATCAACTGCAGCATTTGAGGCGTCTTGCAAGAGCAAATCAAAACAGATTGTCCTCATCCTCAGCTGGGAACAACTCTTTCAATTCTGAGGTAAAGAAGCACAAGCATTTCTGCTGTCCAACATGCTATTGGTCCTCAACAGCCAACTAGCACACTTTTGCAAGCAAAATGTAGTCTATAGCAAAGGGGAAAGCATAAACCACAGGTAAGGTCAAAAAGGCTCCCAGGCCTCAACATACAGTGTTAACAATACTTACATTTTCTGTTGTTCCAGTAATTACATGGAGACCATCATATGTTGATTTAATGTACATACCCTAAGAAAAAGACATCATGGGAAAGAATTTTTAAAGTGTTTCACAAACCATCACCATCTAAATATAACTTGCATATCTCTAAAAGAAAATCCTTTTTTTTTTTTTCCCCCTTCCAGATTTGTGGACTTTTAATATAGGCCATAAGGCATTTGTCTCTGGACAGGAAAGTGCTTTTTGGAACACTTAGAGAACAACAGCCCAAATGATTCTGGCCCTAAATAACAATAGCAAACTAAAACTTTCACCACAGTCACCTCCATAAATACACCATTTTTTTCCATACACTCCTTCAACTACAAATCTAATACCACCTGATTACAAAAAAACAACCCCAGAATTACAAATTGCCTTAGTATGATCAATATTTCCATTCTAGTTTGGAAGCTACAGAAGGCTTTAAAAGAACTGGAGTCTCTGGTACGCAATGCTGCAAACGTACCTTTCACACCAATAACCCATGCTCTGAAATGTGCCTGCAAAACAGCTCTGAGACTTTCTGGTAGCCTCACTCATCTCAGTGAACAGATCAGCTATAAAACTCCATGATGAAAATTTAAACGTCAACTTTGTTAGCTATCCCACTTTTTTCAAAAATATACGGAAAAGGAGGGATAGCTTATGAACAGTCAGGAGTTCCCACATGGGTAGTTTGAGACAGTGCCTCAAATCTCTTTTTCATCAATCCATAATTCAAACATTTTAACAGCATCCACTAAGACGAGTGAAGGAAAAAAGAAAGATAACTGGCATACACTGAGTATCCAGTATCCTCTAATGAATCTCCCCCATTGGTTTACAGAACACAGATAGATACTGAGCATTTGAGTAAGCATTCTCTCGATAAACTCTGTTTTCTCCTTTTAATCAGAGTTCCACAAAGAAGTCCATTCCTAGCTGAGGAACAGGGTGCAGTGACTGGCAGTGAGGTATGGTAAAGTGGCAAAGTCGACATATCAGGTTGGAGAAATCTAATAGTGGAAATGAGGAAGTACTCCCTGCTTAACAAAGTGGATGATATCCCCAGTAAAAAAACGGGGACTGAGATTCTCAGGAGAGGGGGGGAGTAAAAACTAAACTCCCATTTTGCTCTGCACAATACGTAGCAGTAATGACATTAAATCCAGTTGTCATGCTGGGCTGCCATAACTAGAACAGAACAAAGCAAGAATCTGCTCATTACTACACATATAAAAGCCCCTAGCACCATTCTTGAACTTCCAGCTCCTCTATGCAACTTCAGCAATTTCTCCATTGATTGGCTCCATGCACATAGTTTCCTGCTTAACTCAGTTATCTCAAATATAGAATGGCAATTTCTCATACATTTATCCTCACAACACCCCTGTGAGGTAGGGAAACACTAATATACACACATTTTAACATCTAACATATTTGTCAGTGACATGGACTGCGCACTCTCAGCCAGTTTGCCAACAACACCAATCTGTG
>NW_010226126.1:0-2939 GCF_000690775.1 Eurypyga helias
GCGGGCTTGAAACGGCAGCGCCGTGGCGCCGTGCAGGAGTATTTCCCTTCAGGGCAAAACTGCAAGCGAGTACCCCGGCATCTCTGTTCTGGGTGAACGTCAAGGCTTTTCAGCAAATGGCAGTGGTCTCTGTGCCGGAAAAAACAGTCATTGAGGTGTTTTGATAAACACCAGTACAGAACACTGACAAGCGCTAAGGCATTCTGTAAAGAGAACTACAACTGTTCTCTATGTTGTCCTTTTAGGAGCGAGGTTTGTTCCCTTGGAACAAATTTCCTGCTCTCCTGGCACTACAGTTGGTCAAAATTCTTTCTCCAGCCAAAGATAAAATTTCTGGTCAAAATCTGAGAGAAACAGTCCCCAACGTAACTAACAGATGCTGCAAATGAGAAACCAAGGATTTGGGCAGATTTCACTCCTGTAGCCTGCCTGAGCACTGAACATTTCCAAGATGATGCTCTGTTTAACCGATATATTCACATTACTGTTGAAGATACTCTACTCAAATACTCACCAAGTGATTATGGACCTGAAACCGGCTTTTCAACAAAAGACCAGAGCGTTACAATCTCTGTGCTATGCAGTCGGCCTCATTTGCAGGGGAATTGGTGGTTTATACTCAATGAAGAGCTCCAGCTGGAACACAAACCATTGCAACTTCCAAACAATAGCTCTGGAAGCTGTTTAATCAAATGTTGCCATTTAACTGAATCTCATATACCACAGCAATAACAAATTTGCCCCTTTTATGGTAAAACCATGTTGCTATCTTAGCACTCATCCATGCCAAATCTTAATTGTGTGAGTCACTTGCTCCACACATGACTCTTTCCTCATGTTTTCCTGCAGCGTGCAGACACCCAGCATTTCTGCAGCCCAGCACTGTGGCCTCTGCACTCCTTGTTGCAGTGCCACACAGCACATGGCCCAGCACAGCACGGTGGTCTTTTCTTTCTCTCATGGGCCAGCACGGCATCCTGCTACCTATAACCCTGGAAGGGAAGAAGCATAAGAGAGGGTTGTTTTCCTTGCAAGCAGTAAGATCAGGAAATAAGCACTTTGTTCTTGGAAATTCCTGCTACAGGCTTGCCTACCGGAGCTTACTCAGTGTGAATTTCCTTAGTCTGGGCCAAAGGCAACTGTGTAAAGGTGGGAGGAAAGAAGCAACACTCACTGCAGCACCATTTTTCTCCTCTCTGATTGTGAATAGGCCTTTTTTATGTTTTCTTCAGTATACGTGAGAAAGAAGGTTAGAAACAATTTTTCCCCCCCTCCAGCAATAAACGTAGCTCAGCCAGCATCTCCTTCCTGATTGTTAAGATGCAGAACAGTTTGGGCTGTTCAGTGCTTATGGAGGAAGATCTGCCTCTCATGGTCACACTTTTGCTATAAACCAACCGACTTTAAGCAGCTCTTTTAAAACGGGACAGCCCTCCTCTCATTTGATTCCACTGCTGCCTGAGCCAGCAAGAGAGACGATTTGCATGAGGCGAGGGAGAAGGGAGCTGGTGTGGACCAGGGGGTGCCTTTTAACCTATATCCTGTCGGATGGGGATGGAAGGAAAGCTTGCTGTGTAACATGAGCTTAAAACCTCAAACTAGTTCTTAAAAACATCTAATTAAACTCCAACTAGACGCTCACAAAATCCAACCCAAATGTGTAAGCAGGTTTGGCTTATTTATGGATTACTCAGCAAACAAAAATAATTTGGCAAAAAAATCAGTGTATAGTTACGATATAAATCAGATGGCTGAAAAATATGACTGTAGGTGTGGTGAGCAATTAATCATTAGATACATGATGGTCTTTCCACTTCTGGTTGGACTTTCCTGTTTGTTTCCCCAGTAGGAAAAACAGTGACCTAAGACAGTTTAATAACAAAACAAGGAAACATACAGGCAGAGTGAGTCTCACATCATATAAACTAAAGATGCATATCAATCATTGCAAAGTAGCAAATCACTCAAGGCTTAACAGCCCAAGTAATTATTTTTTAATATAAAATTACTTCATATCTCATCACACTGATGCTTTCATCTGCTAGACTCATAAGAATTTTGCTGAATGATTTCCTGCATGTTTAACTGCCTTTTTTTTTTTCATGAGCAACATAAGGGAAATAACAAAACTCTTAGAAAAATTTTGCAACTGTGAGAAAAGAAAAACTTCTATTTGCATTTTTGTGTCAGTTATTTAAAAAAGATCTGGAACGTAGCATCTTGCCTGTTTGCTTCAGGTTTTATACCTCAATATTCTGAAATTTCAGGCAGACTACAGGCCTGTCTTACCTTCTGGCTTACAGAGCAAGCATAAAATTTGCCCTTCAGCAGAAACTCTACTGCAAGCACAAGAAGCTGCCAATTTAGCTGAGACCAAAGATCTGCTAGTCTAAGGCGTTGTCCTCAACAGCAATCGCCAGGGGATGCTTGAAGAATATAAAAGATAAATCCTGTACAGAGCAATTCCTTTCCTGGGCCACGGTCCCAGCAGCGAGCTCTATGGAGAGGACTGCCTGCCGGTGGATTCCTACATGTCCAGCAAATGGAGCAAGAGAAGGGATTCTGTCCAGCAAATGGAGCAAGAAAGACTGTTAATCTGGTAACTCTGGCCATGCACCTCCAGGTGCTTGGGGCATTTTCTTTTCCTCCTCAGCGCCATTCGTGCTGGAGCCCCTTTATCTGGTCCCTGTGAACTGCCTTGCGCCTGCCTGTAAGAGATTAAAAGCAACATGAAAACGCAACCCGTTGTGTAACTGCTGAACTCGGCCCATTTGGGCTCCTTGGGCGTAGTGAGCACATTTTGATATTCAGGCTGAAGCGGGGCCTGTGCGGGTGGGGTGCTCTGCAAGGCTGGAGCGCCGAAGCCCCCGCTTTTTTTGGGGCCTGTATCTCAGCAAGGGTGGGAAGCAGCCGGGACAGTGCCTGCTGACCCACTCACC